>NC_136768.1:12651528-12654028 GCF_947034865.1 Barbatula barbatula
TTGCATCGTTTTCTTCCATGTTGTTATATTCTCTTTATCCAGATACTTTTTGACAATTTTAACCCTTAGACTGTTTTTCCTTTGTGCTACATCTATTAGACCCAAACCACCTTTCCCAACTGCTCCAATCAAAGTGTCATATGCTATCCTTGGGGGTTTCCCTTCCCATATAAAGTTTAAAAAACATCTCTTTAATCTTTTTTCAATCCACAAAGGCATAGCTGACACATATAGGACATACCATAACTTAGACATCATTAAGACATTCAAAATTAGAACCTTCCCTTTAAGACATAATGTTCTTAGTTTCCAGAAATGTAGCCTTCTTTCAATGTCTCCTAAAATACCTTCCCACATTGTTTCATTAACTCTCCTTTCATCTTCCCCCATTAAAACTCCTAAAATCTTGATGTCTTTCACTTCCTTAAAAGCAAAAAAACTTGTTAAAGCTGGCATATTCCCACATCTCATATACACACTTTTCTCTTCGTTAACTTTCCCTCCCGATGCTTTGCAATACTTTTGTACAATTCTCATTGCACTTTTTACTCCCTCCATTTCCTTCACAATAAGCGTAGCGTCATCTGCATACTGAAAAATTGCTTCGCATTCCATATTCCCTTCTACGTGAACACCTTTTATTCCCATTTCTTCCCTCATAGCCAGCCCCAAGGGTTCCGCAACTAGTGAATATAGCAGTGCTGACATAGGGCACCCTTGTCTTATAGATCTTGTTAGTTTAAAACATTCTGTTAAAAACCCGTTGCATTTAATTCTAGTTACAGCTCCTTTAAATAAAATTTTTACCCACTTTATAAAATTTTCTCCAAATCCAAAACTGTTTAAAACTCCATATAAAAATTCATGTTCCACCCTGTCAAAAGCCTTTTCAAAATCTAAGCTTATCAGATATCCCTCCATTTTTTTTCTCCTTCATGTATCTAATTGTATCTTGAATGCTTATTGTCGTATCTGCTATGTCCTTCCCTTTAACCCCATATACTTGATTTGTCTTTATTATTTTCGGCATCACTTCTTTTAATCTGTTTTCTAAAATTTTTGATAAAATTTTCAAATTGGTATTTAACATAGTAAGCGGCCTATAATTCTTCAGTTCAGTCTTTTCTCCCTTTTTCTTATATATTGTTTTCATTAAACCCATTCCCATTCTTAGATTCATCTGCTCCTTATTAAATATCTCATCATACACTTCCTTTAAAATGCTGGTTAAAACATCATTAAAGACAATATAAAACTCACTCCCTAAACCATCAATTCCAGGACTTTTCTTTTTGTTTAATTCATTTATAGCTCTTTCAATCTCCTCTTCACTTATCTCTTTGTCACAATCTTCCTTGTCTTCCTTTCCTACTTTAGTTTTTATCTGCTTGAACATTTCTTCTTTTTCATCCTGCACTCCTTCAGATGTAAATAATTTCTCATAATACCTTTTCATTTCTTTTAGAATTTCTTCATTACTCTTTACTTCATCTCCATTCTCCTTTTTCACTACTTTCATAATTTCAGCCTTCCCTTTCCTTCTTTCTAAATCAAAGAAAAATTTTGTACATTTTTCACCCTCCACAATAAATTGAGCTTTACTCCTTAATCTTGCACCTTCATATTTCTTTTCTTCTATTTCCTTAAGTTTATTTTCCAATTCTTTTATCTTTGACATATCTTTATTTCCCTGATGTAACTCTTTTTCCAATTTTCCCCTTATTTCCTGTCCATTATGTCTTTTTGCTTTCTCTATTAATCTGCACAATTCCATTGTGTGAATTTTAACTAAATATTTCACATTTTCCCACCACAATCTTTTGTCTTCCACATACATTACATTCCCCTTTTCCCTTTCAATGAGTGTCTTTATATCTAAAACATACCCTTCACTTTTTAAAACTTCAGCATTTAAAACCCACACACCCGGACCTCTCTTTATCGTACTCCAATCAATCTGCATGTATAATGGCTTGTGATCACTTAAACTTGTTTCCTCATATCTCACATTCTCAATAAAAACTTCTACATTCCTCTTACACAAAATAAAATCGATTCTTGATTGACACATAAAATTCCCCACCCTTTGTCTTCTTGAATATTGTCTTCTTTCATTCCTTTCTCTCCAAACATCCACCAAGTTATTGTTTTCCATTATTGATTTTAACTCTCTCCTTCCCATATCATTTTTAAAAACCATTCCATCTGCCACATCTAATTTGCTTAACACAGTATTAAAATCTCCCATTAAACAGACATTCTGATGCTTATTTAAAAGTGACCTTAAACTGTTAAAATAATCTCTCTTCCCCCTTTCCTCTGTAGGTGCATGTATGTTTATCACAACCAGTTTTTTGCCTTCATATTCCATTTCTACCGCTAAACATTTCCCCACATAATCTTTATAAATAACCTTGCATACAATATTCACATTTCCTCTTATTAAAAAAGCCACTCCCCTACCAAACCTCTTATCATCATTATTGTATAAGATCTCACC
>NC_136768.1:12661528-12664028 GCF_947034865.1 Barbatula barbatula
GCTAAATACACGGTGGAGGGTGAAAAATGTACAAAATTTTTCTTTGATCTAGAAAAAAGAAGAGGGAAAGCAGAAATGATAAAAGAAATAAGAGTGAATAATGGTGTAGTTGTGGAAACAAACGAGGAAATACTAAAAGAAATAAAAGCATATTATGAGAATTTGTTCAGTACAGAGGGAGTGAAAGAAGAAGAGAGACTGGAGTTACTGAAACAAATAAAAACAACAGTTGGAGAACTAGATAAAAAAGAGTCTGATGAGGAGATAAGAGAAGCAGAGATAAAAAGAGCTATAAGTGAATTAAACAAAAAGAAAAGTCCGGGTATAGATGGTTTGGGGAGTGAATTTTATATAGTTTTAAAGGAGTTTATAACTAGCATTTTAAAAGAAGTACATGTAGATATCTTTAAGAAAGGAGAACTGAATCAAAGAATGGGAATGGGTTTAATGAAGTTGATCTACAAGCGGAAAGGAGAGAAGATAGAGTTAAAGAACTACAGGCCAATTACGATGCTTAATACTGATTTAAAGATTCTATCTAAAATCTTAGCCAACAGATTGAAGGAAGTAATGCCGAGTATAATTAAAACAAACCAAGTGTACGGAGTGAAAGGAAGAGATATAGCAGATACAACAATAAGTATAAAAGAAATAATAAGATACATAAACGAAAAGAATAAAAAAGGGTATATTTACATTTATTCATTTGGCAGACGCTTTTATCCAAAGCAACTTATAAGTAGTTTATATACAGTGGCACATTACTGCAGAGCAATCAGGGGTAAGGTGCCTTGCTCAAGGGCACTTCAGTCATGGCCTGCTGGCACTGAGATTTGAACCAGCAACCTTCTGATCACAAGCCCAATGCTCTAACCCCCAGGCTACAACTGACCCCCTTATATATAATTAGTTTAGATTTTGAGAAAGCATTTGACAGGGTAGAACATAGCTTTTTATTTGATGTTTTAAAGAGTTTTGGTTTCGGAGAGAATTTTGTCAAATGGATTAGGATTTTATACAAAGGTGCGGTAACAAAAATTAAATGTAACGGGTTTGTAACAGAGTGTTTTAAAGTCACGAGATCGATAAGGCAAGGATGTCCACTTTCAGCTCTTTTATATTCTTTAGTTTCTGAACCACTAGGTCTGGCTATATGTGGCGAGGAAGGCGGGACGAGAGCCGTGACGCGGGGCCGGTGGCGTGGGTGATAAGTGGTCCCTCATCTTATCACGGAGGAGATTGGGAGCTTAAAAGGATGTTCGGCAGGACTGTTGACGAGAGAGGACCGGGCCCGAAACTGTGTTTAGTTTGTGTATGTTTTATGGCCGGCAGTCTACCGTGAGGTGGCTGTCGGTTTGTTCAGTGTTTATTGTTTATTTAATTAAAGTTTTAAAGTTTGAATGTTCGCTGGTTCCCGCCTCCTTCCTTCCCTTCTAACGAACTTTATTACACTATAAAACAAGAAGAGGGAATAAAAGGAATCAATGTCGAGGGAGAAGAGAACAAAATATTTCAATATGCGGATGACACTACAGTGATAGTAAAGGATTTAGAGAGTGTTAAAAAAACAATGAGAATAGTACAGGTGTTTTGTAAGGGATCAGGAGCAAAAATAAATGGAGAAAAAACTGTGTATATGAGATGCGGAAAGGCGAAAGATTTAACAAATAGTTTTGCTTTTAAAGAAACAAAAGAAATAAAGATTTTAGGTGTTTTAATGGGAATGGACGAAAAGAAGGTAGGAGGAACAATGTGGGAAGAATTATTAGGGGGTATCGAAAGGAGGATGAATTTTTGGAAACTGAGAACTTTAACTTTGAAAGGGAAGGTATTAATTCTGAATGTTTTAATCGTTTCAAAACTATGGTTAGTTGTATATGTATCATCTATGCCGTTGTGGGCAGAAAAAAGGCTGAAAAAATGCTTTTTTGATTTTTTATGGGAACGGAAGCCAGCAAGGATTGCATACAACACCTTAATTGGAGCAGTGGAGAAGGGAGGATTGGGCTTAATGGATTTTGAACAAAGAAAGAATAGTTTAAGAGTGAAAATAATACAAAAGTACTTAGACGAAGAAAACAAAAAGGCATGGAAAAAGACAATGGAATATTTTTTAAGTAAATGTGGGAACTTTAATCTAGGGGATAATATACTGTGGATGAGAGCAAAGAAATGGATGACAGATGAGTTGCCAGAGTTGCTCAGAACTGATGAGTGCTTTGGGGAATTTTTTAAATAATGTACTTTTTAACTCACAAGGTAGAGAGAACATTTTAAATCAGCCTCTATTCTTAAACAACTGCATTTTGAATCAAGGAAAGGATATTTTGTTTAAGAAATGGTGGGAGCTGGGAATTACAAAAGTAAGAGATGTCTTATATGAGTTTAAGGAGGGTTTTTTACCAGTGCAGTATATTGTAGATGTAATGGAGGAGGCAAAGGAGGATTATAGCAGACAGGAGATAATAAACAAATTCGAAATAATCAAAGAGGCAATATC
>NC_136768.1:12671528-12776528 GCF_947034865.1 Barbatula barbatula
ACTCTGAAATAGAAAGAACATTTCTAAACAGTCTGTAGAGGGGGACTACTCTGAATCGTGAAAAATGGGACAAGGAAGATCCCATATGAATATGGATAAACCAACATACAGAGAAATGAGGAAAAGGTGGGCAACGGGAAGTTTACTAGGTGTACCCTATCTGAAAGAAAAAGCAAACTTTCCTGAAAACGGTACATTTAGTACCACAAAATTAGAGAAAATAAGAGAACACATGGGGAAAAAAGACATATTTAAAATGTCCAAAAAAGAAAGGGAAAAATATGATGAAGCGTGTAAATGTTTAGAATTATGGGAGAGGGAAGCAAATAGACGTGACCATGTTTTTAAAGAAAAGGCTTTGGAAAAACTGCCACCACCGTGTCATACACTCCCACCGCCGCATGCTCCATTGTACCCTGTTTTGCCTGAATATAATGATATAACACCCCTCTGTCTTCTTTACTCCCATCTATGACTTGTTACAAACACCAACCGGAGGACGATTGTGTCCCTCCTCACCGACATCTGAACCCGATCGAGGCAGCTCCAGTGCCCCCACCAGTGTCTCCACCAGCATCAGTGCCGTCTCCACCACAGCCCATGGTGTGTCAAAAGCAAGAAAGAGCGCGTCCAGCACCGACGTACAGAGAACTTTTGACATTTTGCAAAGAATTCTCACCCTCAATGAAAGAATTAGAGAGACTGTTGAAAGTCAAACTGAAACCATCTGACCTAAGAAAGTTACATGGTAAATGGCCTGTGGAGGATTATAGAAGGGAACATGTCAACTGGTCGCATGCAGGCAATACTGAGTACAGGAGGATTCTGGAAAAATTCTTAGAAGGACTAAAATCTACTTTTCCCAAAGCTCTGAATCTGGATAAGATCGCTGCTTGTGTGCAAAAGACTGATAAAAGAGTGGAGGATTTCTTGGCCAGGCTGGAGGAAGTATTTAAAGAACATTCTGGACTTCAACCTGATGCAGACGGACCAGACATTGGTACGTTCGAAGGACATCTCAGGTCCGCTTTTCTGCGGAACCTCCGAGGAGAGCTGGGACGAGAAGTGGAAAAATCGTGCATCGAGCCAGATCGCGCAAGAATGAGTGAGATCATCCGTCATGCTGTACACGCCGAAAGACAAACAGACAAGAAACAGTTTAAAACCACCCAAGATAAAGAACTCCACATGGCTCTAATGAATATCGGAGTAGAGCATGGAGGAAGAGGAAACGGGAGGAGAGGAGAGGAGGTCAGTGGCGTGGACGTGGAAGAGGGAGAGGAGGTTTTAAACCCTCTAGCACATATGATCCAGAGAAATGTTTCAATTGTGGTTTGGGGGGGCACTGGCGAAATGATTGTCCTGAGCCTCTGAGACCACTGAGGTCAAAACAAAAGGTAGATGGAAGTGAGGAGGTGAGGCATCATTCCGAGGGTGGTGAGTATGATTTCCCTTAGCATAAGCAATGAAGAAATGCTTTTTCCTACTGTATGCAATGAAGATCTGCTTAGCTCACATTCCATGATGAATGAAACCGCTTTCTGAACTTTGCTAAAATGCACAATGCTTGTGTGCAACAAACCGCTTGAATTTTTGATAGATTCAGGGGCAACGGATAGCCTACTGTGATTCACAAGAAGTGTTTAAATTTGCCAGAGTCTAAACTAGCTGTGTTTTCCCTAAATGCTAGTGGCTCTAATGTAAAATAATTAATGTTGAGCATGATACCAACATGACCCGAGTGCAGCGCTCGTACAGCTGTACGATGTAATATTGAATTACATAATTACGATGTAGAAAGTATTGCCTCACAGAGCCTCATGACGTTGATTGCAATGGTGTGGGGAGCTGTGGGTGTTTTGCTGACAAATATGCGCACGCCATAGAATGGGTTAAAAGGGATGACGTGCAATATTCAAATTTGTTGCACGCCCATCGTGAGAATCATGCCTGTCTGTCAGCAACAAGGGGACTTGAAGTGTTTTCACACACAAAAAGATTAATGAAGAGTATTTACATACCAGAAATTTTGGTAAAGGTGCCCGTTCAACTGATGGTAACAGGAAAATATTATTTGGGGTGATTAGGAACTGTGAGCCTGTTGTGATAACGCCCAAGGGAAATTTTTGTCCATGCAAACAGCAATACCCCCTCAAAACAGAAGCCTCAAATCAGAAGACCTCAATGGCATAAGGCCAATATTTAATGAGTTTAAAAAGATAAAAAAAGATTTTTTTAAAAAGGCATAGTTGTGCCATGTCCAAATTTACCGGTGCGCAGGCCTTTGTTTCCAGTTAAAAAGATAAGAGAAAAGAACACAAAGTAAATGTCTCCAAAGTCCAGCTGGCAAAACGATTTGTTCATTTTTGGGTCACGAAATTACTGACCGTGGCAGACAGCTGTCCGCAAAGCGTGTCTGCAATTACAGACATCGCAAGTCCAAAAGCAAAGAAGCAATTGATATAATTTTTAGGGACCATTTCTCTGCTCAGACAGCAGAGCTCATTGCACTCACACACGCATGCGAATTAGCAAAGAATAAAAATGTAGACATTCACACAGATAGTAGATATGCATTTGGTGTAACTCATGATTTTGGCACACTGTGTAAACACAGAAACTTTGTAAAAGCTGATGGTAAAAACATTCTTAATCACACATAGGTTGCTGATTTACTATCTGCCATTCTTCTACGATCAGCCATTGTTGTGTGTGACTGTGACACACACACTTTTTTATCTGAAACAATTTCTACAGGAAGCCGACAAGCCGACCTTGCAGCAAAGCAAGCAACATCGGAGACAGACAGATTTCTCCAGAAATCACTAACAAAACTCTTTCTCTTGCAGAGATGCAAACATTTTGCAGAACCGGATAAGCGTGCACTCTGCAAGGAGTGCTCATGTAAATACACAGACAATGTTTGGGGGGGCCCAAATGGCCTCACCTGTTATTTTTTCTCTGCTTTTGCGATTTTGACGCATGGCCTAGACCACGCGTCAAAAGGGGGGATGTTACAAGGCAATGTGTTTTTGTGTTTTTGCTCTCAAAATATTTGTGCAGGTCAAAGGAGCAGTAGCAAACGGAGTTTACACAGCTTCCAGCCAGGAGACTTCAAAGTAGTCAAAGATTTCAGGAGGAAGTCGTAGGAAAGACATGTCTCCCACTGCAAAAAGGTGTCTAAGGAGTGGCAACCCCAACCGTAGGCCATCAAAATGGCATCCACAATGGCTCTTCGCAATGGTCCTGCAAGCGACAGGAGGAGCGACACTGCTGGAGCTCGCAAAGGGAATCAACTGTTCGAGTCGGGGACGCATCGAATCCTGAGAAATTAGAGATTATAGAATTTGTTTCTGTGCAACACTATATTCCAAGTTTAATAAAATGGTATGGGGAGGGACAGTGTTACCCTAATTCTGCTAGGTACTAGGGAACAAATATGTATTTGTGTAGAGGTACGTGTACCTCAGTTGATGTTGTGGATAAGGCAACAAATTTGAAAATGTGGGCCATTATGTCCCCTGGGACGGCCAAATAAAAAGGAAAGAGACTAGCTCTAACTCAGAAAATTTGAATTATGAGGGAACGGGAGCAACTTCTCAAATAAGAGTGGAAATAAGCAAGTGATGAAGGTTTAAGCAGGTCAGTATTGGTGTATGTGGTCGAGGAGAGAAGGAAAGACACAGATCAGAAGGTTCAGATATCATTGCAGCCAAGGAATTTTCAGGTAGAGCAGGCAGAAAAAGAGGCACAGGGAGTAAAGGCTAGGACATGGATAGATCCAGGAGAGACAAACGTAGATATGAGAAAGGCAATATTGGAGAAAAGAAAGAGGTTGGAGTGAATGACAGTTGTTGGTGGTGTATGCGACTCGAGCAGGCATGGAAAGTCAGTCCTCTGAGATTAGAGGACCGGAAAAGGCTGAAGGGTCACCCTGCAAAGTCACAACCCGGTTGACAGTTGCAAACAGCACCAACAAGGCCGAAGAAAAGACAGAGTGCAGAGAACCAGGTGGTAAGTAAAGTACAGAATTGAACAGTTTGGAAGTAGGGAATTAGGATTGCAGGGTAGGTTAGTTTTAGATGTGATCACCGCAGAGAAAAGCGTTGTGTGTGTAAAATGCTCAGGGTCAGTTGTTGTTTCTACATTCAGGAAGCTGGATGATATGACTAAACAGCCTGTTGAAGTGGTGGAATTGCTAAAGTTGGGGAGTGGGGCTGAAGCAGGTGGTGTTACCAATTCTAGTGGGATTTTAATAACTGTTTAGATAGAAGAATGAAACCTGTAAGAGAAAGGGCGTCTCATCTTACATGGTCAAAGTATAAAGATTTTGGTTATCATATATGATAAAAGGGGGGAATGTAATGGAAATTTTCTAGTCTAGCTTCGTGATGTGTCTGTCTATATGTTTACGAAGCATTTATCTATGTTTTCTTTTTATTGTTATCATGTTTTTCTCTATACACGTCATACCACTCTGCCTTTGCCCTCGAGCAGAGGCCAAGATGTTCTGTTTGGAATAACGGAACTTCTCGTAAACCAGCTCGGGATTCTTGTTAGGGGCAAAGGGAGGGGGTGTCACGTTTTTAATCATATATATACTCTGGGTGCAGGAGGAAAGAGCGCCTTTGCTCTGCACCATGCTCATTGCTTATGATGCACATTAAACGACAATAAAATACTTTGCAAAGTACCTGATGTCTCTGTGTGTTGCGTTTGTCAAAATTGACTCACCTTGATTAAGGAATAAGAAAATTCCACAACAATATGAAGTTTCGGTTTAACTATTCGAGAAACACAAATCAGCAGCTGAGCTCGATGATCAGCAAACGTAGTCGGCAGGATTTGAACCTGCGCGGGGAGACCCCAATGGATTTCTAGTCCATCGCCTTAACCACTCGGCCACGACTACACTTGAAAAATGGCCTTCTACGAGCTGTCGGGCCACAGCAGTACAACAAGGAGGTGGGAGTTTAACGAGTGAGCCTAAAGTTTGGCCACCAGGAGGTGGGCCTAAAAAGGGCAGATTCAAAGTCTGATGCTCTACCGACTGAGCTATACGTTCTCGTCTTGGAGCGCGCCGCAGTTCTTGTGGAATGCATCCTACAAAATGATGGCACCCTACATCAAGAGAGACGACTCGTGACCGTTTGGTAGTACTGGCTGACATGACAGTCAACGCGAGGCCTGTGCAGTCGGTAACGCATGCGACTCTTAATCGCAGTATCGTGGTTTTGAACCCCGCGTTGGGCACCTGCGTTGCTCCTCTGCGGGAGTGCCCTGGCTAGCAGGCCTATGCTGGGGCCTTCTTGGGACGAGTAAAACTTCTGACGGGGGTTCTCTGAAAACAAGCGCGGCGGTGCTACGTGTTTGCTCGTAGTTTTGCCACGCTTTGGCACTTTAATTCCGATTAACAGCGACGTGTCCGAGGAAAGTACCGTGTCGTTTTCTGTCGCTATCCCCGACTGCACACACATCCGTCTCTGTGGCGCAATCGGTTAGCGCGTTCGGCTGTTGTGAGAATCCAGTATTCTCTGTGTCCGATCTGTTGCAACATTGCAAGTACAGATATATGTTTTGTCTAACCGATCTCCATCTATTACGGCGTGCTCAGTACACGTTGACCTAACCAATGTGTTATCTTGTTATTGTGTGAGATGTTCAGACATAAGTGATATGTTTGTCACTTCCTTACTTATGCATATATATACTGAACCCATCTTTAGTAAACTTTGACTTTGGGTGAACTACACTTCTGTGTCTGTGTCATTCTTGGTCCCCGGATTCGGTTCCTCTGATTGCTCCGTCGACTAGACCCTTCAACTCATGAAAGCTTTATACCTAGGCAAAGTAATAATCTTACAATTGGGGGCTCGTCCGAGAAAGGGGGAAAACCTCTTTGAATCAAGAGACCAAAGCCGAGCTGAGGCAGGCACACCGACGATCGGGCACAGACCTACAATTAAAAGGGTGAGTGTTTTAAAATATTTCTTTGACAAATTTTGGTTGGACGAAATGCTCTGATATTTCTTTGACAAATTTTAATTGAAGCATATATAACACTTATCCTGTAGGATTCTGGTGATTAATATTTCGTAGAGAGACGAAATAGGTTTAGCGCTCATTGTTAGTGGGATTTAATTCCCATTGTTGTGATGTGGTTGCACACAACAGTAATTGCCTGAAAACAATTATTAACACACGAGTAAGATATACATGTCATGTTACTGTATATGGTGATCGTGGTGTAAGCTTTGTCATTCAGAAACAGCTTTTGTCATCTTTTGTTATTTCAGAAATTCTGTTTAGGGAAATAAATTCATATTCAAATCATTATCGAATGTTGATAGAGTGTGACTAAAAGTGAGGTGAATCAAAAACACCCAGGGTCAAAATATGATACATGCATTATAGTTGAAACAGTCGATTGAGCATTCAGGGTTCCAAATACTAAACCCCAATACTAATCTGTGTTTTTGAAGTGGAAGATGGGAGGTTCTAATTCGAAACGTCCGTTGCCTGGCGAAACGCCAGTTGCATTTATGTATAGAAATTATCAAGGTTTTTATGTCGAACCGTATGTCAGTAATCTCGCAAGGTCATCAAAGAAAATGAAACCACAAATGGATTCACCGTATCCGAGAGAAGGTTCATTTTCGGATGACGGAATCGAGAGGGCAAAAAGTATGGTGAAAGACGGGTGGGGTGATCCGAATTGGGATTATACATACATGATTAAAGCTTGTGCTCTATGGAAAGATTATAAAAAGGTTTGGGATGAAGGTCCTGAGAAAAAACTAATTATTGATTATGTAGCAAAGCACGGTGCATCTAAAATGTACTTTTTGCCAGCCCGAAACTTTGCCGTCAGCCCCTGTGCCGCAGAAAAATGGTCCCGAGAACATTCAACCCAGCGCACAGCGCAATGCAATTGAAAACGTGAAACCTGTTAAAAAGACGGAAAACAAAAAGTTAGATGACGAACTTGTTGCGTGTGACGCACCTCAGAATTCAATGGTTTGGATTCGAGCTGGCAATACCGTGAATATTAGACCGCTAAAAATGTGCGATATGGAATCAATTTGTAAGAGTCTGCCATCCCCACAAGAAGTAGGGAATTTTAAAGATGCATACAAAATATGCACATTTTGCAGGGAGCGATTTCAGGGCAGTTTTATTGAGAACGCTCGAGGGAGATGTAACTGAACAAATGTTAGTACAAAAGTGCCCCACATTATCATCCGATAATGATAAGATTACCGGCAGTGGTACGTCTCAAAACCCGCATGAATTCTTTTGGGAGAAGGTTACTAATGTTGACACATTTTGAGAGTTGAGAGTTTTTCTTGATGAACGTCTAGGTAGCAGACAAGATTTGTCGTTTGCTGCCAGCACTAAACAAAGACCGAAAGAATCTATGTCTGAATTCTTCGTGCGTTTTCAGAGAGCGTGGACCGACGATTCTAAACTTCCCTTAACCAATGAATTAAAGCCTCTGTTTATTAACACAATGTTGAATAACATGAATGCGAAGCAAGCGCAATTAATCCGAATCACCACATCGAATTTGCACGAGATGTCCATAGAGACTCTAGGAAAACGAATAAGGGAACTTGACGCATCGGGTGGTTTCACTGTTAAAATTGATAATGCCATGTTTACAAATAACCGCAATCAAACTTCTTACCCACAGACAGGCACACAACAAAGGGGGAAGTCAGACAGGGTATGTTATCACTGTGGAAGGAGGGGCCATTTCAAACGTCAGTGCAGGCAGTTGCAGAGGCACATGACGCCACAACTGACCTCGGGTGATACTCGGCCCCCAGCTCGTCTTGCAGAGTGTGACTCTGCTGATAGGAGACGCACACCACAGCGGAGTAACGAGAACTCGGGTGCAACCTTTCAAACCCAATGGCACCCCAACCAAGCATAGGGGTGCCCACAGAGTGATGTCAGTTCCGAGTTATGTATGATGACCCTAACATTTTCAAATAATGGAGAGGATTTGCCTTACTTTACCCTTGTGGTGAATGGGCAGCTTCTAACATTCCTGCTTGATACAGGTGCTGATGCTTCATCGATGACAGCTAAAGAATATGAGGGTCCTTTGACTAACCAGATAATTCACTCTGTGGGAATAACAGGAACTGACATTGCATGTCCTGTGACACCTCCCTTGGAGGTTAAAGCTTCAGGTGTTAAACCATTCTTTCACAAATTTACAATTATACCAGGTGCTCCACTAAATCTTTTAGGTTGTGATATGATGCACAAATTGGGTATGGATATTAAATTCACTGCGAAAAAAGTTGTTTTCTCTTTTCTGTCCGGTTTACAGGCATCCATTACCGACATGTGAGCAGCAAAGCAGCTCACACACGCCAGTTTCCTGTGCCAGCATGCCTGCACGGGTGGACTCCATGATTAACCCTTTGTTATGGTCTCAGTTCAAAGATGACACTGGTTTCATTGATATGGAACCTTATAGAGCAAAGCTTAAAACAAATAAACCTGTTTACATTAAGCAATACCCTTTGTCAAGGGATAAAGAGGAAGGTATTAAGCCTTTGATTGAAAATTTTGTCCAGCAGGGTGTCCTCGAACCAACACATTCACCATACAACACACCAATTAACCCTGTAGTGAAAGCCGATGGGAAAACTTGGCGATTAACTCAGGACCTGAGAGCTATTAATCAATTGATCATACCACTCACACCAATTGTGCCTGATGTTCCGACTGTTATGAATTCTGTGCCATACTCACACAAGTATTTTACTGTCATTGATTTGTGTGCAGCTTTTTTCTCTGTGCCAGTTCACCCAGAAACTCAGCCATTGTTAGCTTTTACATATAGAGGGCAACAATATCAGTGGAAGCGTCTTGCACAGGGCTATGCGGACTCACCCGCTGTCTTTTCGGCAGCAGTGCGCAGAACTTTGGCCATAATGAATCATTTGCCATCAACAGTGTGTTTGCTTCAGTTTGCAGATGACATCCTAGTGTCGGGGGAGACGCAGGAGGACTGTGAAAAAGCATCTGTGATTGTGTGCAATGTGCTTGCGGACGCAGGTTTCAAAGCCTCAAAAGAAAAACTTCAATGGGTCCAGACTAAGGTGAACTACTTAGGTCATGTACTGATGCAAGGCCTCAGAGCAATGTCCACAGACAGGATCCAACTGATAAGAAACATTAAGTCCCCACGAACAGTACAGCAGCTCCAAAGTTTTCTGGGACTAGTGAACTATTGCAGATCGTGGATACCTGACTGCACGATTCATGATAGGCACCTGAGAGGTCTGATTGATCACAAAACTCTGCCCAACACACGTCTGGACTGGACGTCCGAGGCAGATGAACATTTTGATGCATTAAAAGCAGCCATCATTAAAGCACCAGCATTGGGCCTACCAGACTATACCAAACCTTTTCACTTGCATGCTAGGGAGGGTGTAGCCGTTGGTGTCCTGTTGCAACTGCATGGCTCCACATATAGCCCACTATCATATCTGTCCAAAAAGTTAGATAACATAGTTACAGGTATGCCAGCATGTCTTCGTGCTGTGGCTGCAGCTGCTTTGATTGTGCAAATGGCAGAGAAAACTGTTCTGTCACACCCAATGACATTGTATGCGTCGCATCAGGTCGGCGCAATTTTACACAACATGCAAACACAACACATGACAGCACAAAGACGATCAGTACGAGGCTATTTTGCTGGCTACGTAAAATCTTGATATACAAACGACAGCAAACAATAATCGTGCTTTGCTGGGACTTTTGGGTGTGATGGATATGGCAGAGTTGACTGTTGATCATGATTGCATCTTTGAACTGACAACCTCTTGTTCTTCTAGGGTCGATCTGTTGGATACGCCCCTAGACGGGGGACAACACATCTATGTGGATGGGTCTTGTTCAAAGCCCTGTGATGGTGTCTACATTTGTGGCTATGCTGTGGTTTCAGACTCAGGCGAGGTGATAGAAGCTTTTGCTCTAGACTACAATTCGGCTCAAGCGGCAGAATTGATAGCATTAATAAGGGCCTGTGAACTAATGACAGAGAAGCGAGCAACAATTTACACAGACTCCAAATACGCATGGAGTGTTCTTCACCATTATGCTAAAATGTGGGAAGCAAGAAGTTTCAAAACAGCTGATGGTAAACCCGTAGCACATGCTAATCTGATAGGACAGCTAACAGAAGCAGTTCAGCTCCCGCTCGAAGTGGCCATAGTGAAGGTCAAAGGTCATGCTTCAGGGGAGGATGAACAAACGTTAGGAAACCGCAGTGCTGATGAAGCCGCAAAGGCAGCAGCCAAAAATCAGATTAAATCGCCGATTCACCAAAAAGACGAAGCACAGATAACAATGACCGTGCACATAACGAATATACCTGATATTGACATCATAATCGTACAAAGTCAGCCAACACAGGCAGATTTGGAGCATTGGAGTAAAAGTGGTTGTGCTCCAGATAAAGGAGGGATTATAAGAGACGACAGAGGTAGAATCGCAATACCAAAATTAGGATTAATTATTAATTAACATCATAAAATAGAGACTGTGTCTGTCCCCCGGATTAGTAAACATAAAATAAAGCGTAAACCTCTCAAAGGTAATTTAATTAACGTTAAACTAACTAAACATGAACATAATACAGATAATCAACTGTTACGACTCGGATTGCTAAATATTAGATCTCTCTCTAATAAAGCACTTTTTGTTAATGATATGATAACAGATCATAAAATAGACATGCTCTGTCTAACAGAAACATGGCTAAAGCCAGATGATTATATTGCTTTAAATGAGTCTGTCCCCCAAGATTACTATTATACACACGAGCCTCGCCTAAAAGGCAGACACAGATTTTATTAAAGAATTTGGTGGGTTCTTATCAGAACTAGTACTGTCTGCAGACAGAGTCCTTGTTGCTGGTGACTTTAACATTCATGTAGATAATGATACAGATGCTTTAGGAATGGCTTTTAAAGACACTCTTAACTCCATGGGCGTTAGTCAACATGTGTCAGGACCTACTCACCTTCGTAATCATACTTTAGATTTAATTTTGTCTTACGGTATAAACGTGGTCGATGTTAAAATCCTTCAGCAGAGCGAAGACATCTCAGATCATTATCTGGTATCATGCTTGCTTCAATACCCAATGGTGGCAAATCAAACTCCAAGTTACAAATATTGTAGAACAATAACTTCGACTACAAAAGGTGCGTTTCTTGATAATTTGTCTGAATTGTCTCAAATCTCTAGCATGAGTAATAACGTTGAAGATCTTGACTTTACTATTGAAAATATTAATGCCACCTTCTCGGATACGCTAGACATAGTTGCTCCCTTGCGCTTAAAGAAGATTAAAAATGACAGACCGACACCGTGGAAAAATGAACACACTCAGGCTCTAAAGAAAGCGGCACGAAAAATGGAGCGCAACTTTAAAAAGACTAAATTAGAGGTATTTCGTACTGCCTGGAAGGATAGTACAAAAAAATACAGGAAAGCCCTAAAAACGTCTCGATCCGCCTACATTTCATCACTAATAGAAGAAAACCAAAATAACCCTAGGTTTTTATTTGATACAGTGGCTAAATTAACCAAAAATAAATCGTCAGCGACTTCTGATGCTGTATACCAGCATAGCAGTGATGATTTTATGAACTATTTCACAAATAAAATCCAAGATATTCGAGAGAAAATTATAACTATGCAACCAGATGCGAATCCCGCTGAACAAACGACTTACTACAGCACCCCTAAGGAGAAATTACGTTTATTTTCTACTATAGATCACGATGAACTATCGAAAATCATTAGATCATCTAAATCGACTACATGCATGCTAGACCCTATACCTACAAATCTTCTGAAAGAGATGCTCCCAGAAATTATAGATCCTCTACTTAGCATTATTAACTCATCTCTGACATTAGGACATGTGCCTAAAGCATATAAGGTGGCTGTTATAAGGCCCCTTGTCAAAAAACCCCATCTGGACCCTGGAGAACTAGTTAACTATAGACCTATTTCGAATCTACCTTTCTTATCTAAAGTTCTGGAAAAAGTAGTCTCAACTCAAATATGTTCCTTCCTCCAAAGGAATGAGATTAATGAAGATTTCCAGTCTGGATTTAGAGCACATTACAGTACAGAGACTGCTCTGATTAGAGTTACAAATGATCTGTTTATGGCGTCCGACCGAGGTTGTATCTCCTTATTGGTGCTGCTAGATCTTAGTGCTGCATTCGACACCATTGACCACAGCATGCTCCTACATAGACTTGAAAATGATGTCGGTATTAAGGAAATAGCTTTGAAATGGCTTAGATCTTATTTATGCGACCGTTTCCAATATGTAAAAATAAACAATGAGGTATCACGCAAATCGCAAGTCCAGTACGGTGTACCACAGGGCTCAGTACTAGGGCCTATGCTCTTCGCATTATACATGTTACCCCTAGGAGATATAATAAAGCGACACGGAATAAGCTTTCACTGCTATGCTGATGATACGCAACTTTATATTTCCTCGAAGCCTCACGAAACACAGCAATTCCATCGAATAGTGGAATGCATTGTCGATATAAAAAAGTGGATGAGTAGCAATTTTTTATTACTGAACTCGGACAAAACTGAAGTGTTACTTATCGGACCGAAAACCGCCCTACGTAACAACCAAGAATACTGCTTAACTATTGATGGATGTTCCATAAAACCCTCATCTTCAGCTAAGAATCTTGGCTTTATATTCGATAGTACTCTGTCATTTGAGAACCAGGTCGCCAACACCTGTAAGATTGCGTTTTTCCATCTTAAAAATATATCTAAATTACGTCATATGCTGTCATCATCAGATGCGGAGAAGCTTATACATGCCTTTATGACATCAAGACTAGATTACTGTAATGCACTATTAGGTGGTTGCCCTGCAGGCCTATTACAAAAACTCCAACTGGTCCAAAATGCGGCAGCTCGAGTTCTTACACGTACAAAAAAGTATGAGCATATTAGCCCGGTTCTGTCAACCTTGCACTGGTTACCTATAAAGCATCGCATAAATTTTAAAATCTTGCTTATTACCTATAAAGCCTTGCATGGTTTAGCTCCTCACTACTTGAGAGAACTTCTTACGTATTATAGTCCATCACGTGCACTACGCTCTCAGGCGTCAGGTCAGTTGGTAATACCTAGAATTTCAAAATCAAGTGCAGGCGGCAGATCCTTTTCTTATCTAGCGCCTAAACTTTGGAACAGTCTTCCCTGCAATGTCCGGGAGGCGGACACACTCTGTCAGTTTAAATCTAGACTAAAGACGCATCTTTTTAATCTTGCATACACTAGATTATCATAATATATGTATTTCAAAGATCTAGGCTGCACTAGTTAGATCAACCGGAACCAGGGACACTTCCAATAACAACTGATGCATTTGTTGCATCAAAGAGTGCAGAACAGTACTCTACTCTCAGCCAGTCTTGTCTCATTGTTCCAAGGTTACAAGAGCGGAGCGGGCAGGGCGCAATCCATTCCTAGACCTGACAAATGCTGGACGAAGGAAGTGACGTCCCTACAAAACTTCAGCCACTATTAGATTATTAATGATAATTTTAAATCTAATTTTTTTTATTTTTGCCTTGTTGTGCAGCACTGTCGAGCTTGTGCAGAGGCTGCAGTTTTTGCCAGAGGGGAACTGGAATCCCCTGGTTAGGCCTGGTTTCCCTCCGAGGTTTTTTTTCTCCTCCAATGGAGTTTTGGGTTCCTCGCCACCGTTTGCATACTGTTTTGCACTGTTTTGCCTGGCCGGGGGGGCTGCTAGAATTTGGTAGTCTTATTTAATTAACACTGCATATAGGAATTTATTGTGTGTCTGATATTTGACCTGTGTTTTGAATTCCATAACCTTTTATGTTTTACTTATAGTCATTTTTTCTTGTACAGCTGCTTTGTAACAATGAAAATTGTAAAAAGCGCTATATAAATAAAGCTGACTTGACTTGACTTGACTAATAAGGCACTTTGAACAAGACCCTTTGAACTTTATGCCGCCTGCATAAAGTTCAAAGCTTTGCTCCTGGCCTACAAGACCAACACCGGATCTGCACCATCGTATCTCCACTCGCTAATGCAGATCTATGTTCCTACCAGATCACTGCGGTCTGCAAAGGAACAACGACTAGTGGTACCATCCCAAAAAGGAAAAAAGTCACTCTCCCGTACCTTCTCTGGATCTGTTCCACATTGGTGGAATGATCTACCAGCTGCTACAAGATCAGCAGACTTGGTTGCCATCTTTAAAAAACGCCTAAAAACGCATCTCTTCCGTCAACACGTCGCTGATTGATTTTTCCTAATTCTCTTCCATTTCCTTCTTTATAAAAAAAAAAAATTTAATTACTTACCTCACTATTCTTAGCTTTTTATACTGTGCTAGGCTTTAATGGACTAGTTTGATGCACTTATGTATTTTGTTGCCTATGTTGTTATAATTGCTTCCAATGTTTCCTCATCTGTAAGTCGCTTTGGATAAAAGCGTCTGCTAAATGACTAAATGTACTACCATGGCTTGTCTCACACAAGCTGTGCAAAAGTTGTTCAGGCAATTAATCAATTGTATTGCATTGCTGATGTGCACAAGACCGCAAAACTTGTTTTGGACGCATGTCTGACATGTGCGCAGATAAATCCGCACAAACCAATTAAGCATGATGCGTTGCCGCATCCAGAATTACCTTTCCAACATGTACAAATCGATTTCACCCACATGCCGCCGATAGGTAATCTAAAATATCTCTTGGTAATTATTGATCAGTTCTCAAAGTACCACAAACATGAGCACAAAAAATCCTGGATTTAATAGTTTTGCACCTATAACGTGTGGTGTGCTGTGACGATGATAGCACACCACACAAGATCAGATTTGTGAACCACAGTCTATATATATACTGTACATGTTTAATGTAAACCAATGTGAGCATACAACAATTTCTTAGATTTTACAAATGTTTGCTTTGAAGGAACCTATAAGGCATGCAAGAGCAGAAAAATACCAAAGATAAGCTGTCAGGGTAGTTTTAAAACACGTCTGAGTTTCACTTACCTGCCAACTCCCAGAATCCCATTGCCCGGTTCAGGTGTACTTGATGAACTGCAATCTACAGGTGGCATCGCCTCCAGATGTAAGACTGAACAACCCTGCTTCAGAAAGGTGCACAGAACCCTAAGCTGAGAAGCATCGTCGGGGGCCTAGTGTAAAACACAATGGCGGAAACGGCCAACAGAACCGCACCTGCAGGACACCCCGCCTTGAGCGTCTACACCGAAAACTTGGGGCATGCCCTCACGAGCCCGGATAGCTCAGTCGGTAGATCATCAGACTTTTAATCTGAGGGTCCAGGGTTCAAGTCCCTGTTCGGGCGATGGGTGTCCACTTGTACCTTACCTTTACTTTGTGAGCTGTTCTGGCATCGCCCTTTGTATTGATTGAGCGTTGCTTCAGCACATGCAACAGAAATTCCTTGACAGCTGAGCAAAAGCTGCCAATTCCCTCCCTGTAGATGTAGTCGGGAAGTCCTGCTCTCACAACTTCGCCGGAGGGCTGTTGGCTTGCCGTGATCATATAGTAGTTATGACTCTTTTTTGTGGCCGCAGCGATTCCGGGTCATGGCTGGGGACTGATTGCTGTTTTCGTTGATGTCCTGCTTGTCCGTATTTGACGCCCCATTACATCGACTGTTACGCTGCCGGCTCGCCCCACCTTGCCACACGCGCTAACCCAAGAGGACCTGTAATCTATTGTAGTCGTGGCCGAGTGGTTAAGGCGATCTCCCTGAGATCGTCAGAACATCCGATGCAACGCACCCTACACGGTCGGGCGGAAGTGCTCGTCGGCGGCGTCGAGATCGTAAAAAAAAGGCGGGGGAAGCGCGGAGGTCTAGGAGCTAGGCTAAAGCTAACACCACACCGGCTCTCTTTACCCAGCAATTTCCTTGCTAATGTTCGATCGTTAGTGAACAAAATGGATGAGATTCGACTCTGCAGTTCAAAAGTCTTTTGCTGTTCATGATACAATGTCATAATCTTCACGGAAACATGTCTACACAGCGGCATACCGGACAACGCTATTGAGTTAGCGGGCTTCAACACACACCGGGCAGATAGAACGGCAGAGGAATCCGGTAAGACAAGAGGAGGTGGATTGTGCATTTACATCAACAAAGCTTGGTGCACGAACTCTGTTATTGTCGGGAGACACTGCTCGGCTAACCTTGAGTTTCTTATGGTTAAATGTAGACCGTTTTATCTGCCACGGGAATTCACTTCCACCATTATAACGGCAGCTTATATTCCACCGGATGCTGATGCCAAGCTTGCTATGAAAGAACTTCATGCAGCCATCAGTAAACAACAGACTGCTCACCCGGAGGCTGCATTTATTGTTGTGGGAGATTTTAATCACTCAAACTTAAAGACAGTGCTCCCTAAATTTCATCAGCATGTTTCCTGCCACACAAGAGGAAACAAAACTTTGGATCATGTCTAAACAAACATGGCTGAAGCTTACACCGCGACCCCCCCTCCCCCACCTGGGTCAATCTGATCACCTTTCTTTGTTCCTCACCCCCAAGTACATTAATCTCATTAATCGTGTGAAGCCATCAGTGAAGGACATCAAGGTGTGGCCTGCGGGGGCAGACTTTTCACTCCAGGAAAGGTTTCTACACACAGACTGGAGTCTGTTTGCTTCACAGGCCACCAGTGGCTCTCACACGGACATCGACAGTTACACCTCCTCTGTATTGGACTACATATATTCCACCATTGATAGTGTCACAACCCAGAAGCAGATCACCACGTACCCTAATCAGAAGCCATGGATGAAAAAGGAAGTGTCTCCTGTTGAAAGCATGCAACACTGCCTTCCGAGCGGATGATGCACAGGCCTATAGTACTTCTAGGGCAAATCTGAAGAGGGGCATCAAAAAGGCCAAGCACTGCTACAAGCTGAAGCTAGAGGAGCATTTTTTTAATTCTGACCCTCGACGCATGTGGCAGGGCATCCAGGCCATCAGTGACTACAAACCCAAACACTCCACCCCCATAGCCACAGATGCCGTCTTCCTGAACGAGCTTAATGACTTTTATGCTCGCTTTGAGAGAGACAATAAGGAAACAGCTACCAAGCTCACACCCTCTGCTGACCACCCAATCATCACACTTAACTCCACTGATGTTCACACTGCACTAAGCCGGATCAATGCGCGCAAGGCTGCTGGCCCAGACGGCATCCCTGGTCGTGTACTCAAGGTATGTGCGGAGCAGCTCGCTGGGGTCTTCACGGACATATTCAACCTTTCCCTCGCCCAAGCAGTGGTTCCAGCATGTCTTAAATCCACCTCCATTGTGCCCATCCCAAAACACTCGAACCCGACGTGCCTTAACGACTACCGCCCTGTAGCACTCACACCCATTGTTATGAAGTGCTTTGAGCGGCTGGTCCTGGCACACCTAAAGGTATCCCTACCACCCACACTGGACCCATACCAATTTGCCTATCGCAACAATAGGAGCACGGATGATGCAGTGTCCATGGCGCTGCACTCTGTGCTCACACTTCTGGACAATGAGGACACTTACGCACGCATGTTGTTTGTAGACTTCAGCCCTGCTTTCAATACCGTCATCCCTTCCAAGCTAATCGTCAAACTTGGAAACCTAGGCATTAACAACTCTACCTGCAATTGGATTATGGACTTCCTGACGAACAGGCCTCAGCTTGTCAAGTCAAGTCAAGTCAGCTTTATTTATATAGCGCTTTTTACAATTTTCATTGTTACAAAGCAGCTGTAGAAGAAAAAATGACTATAAGTAAAACATAAAAGGTTATGGAATTCAAAACACAGGTCAAATATCAGACACACAATAAATTCCTATATGCAGTGTTAATTAATTAAGACTACCAAATTCTAGCAGCCCCCCCGGCAAGGCAAAACAGTGCAAAACAGTATGTAAACGGTGGCGAGGAACCCAAAACTCCATTGGAGGAGAAAAAAAACCTCGGAGGGAAACCAGGCCTAACCAGGGGATTCCAGTTCCCCTCTGGCAAAAACTGCTGCCTCTGCACAAGCTCAACAGTGCTTGCACAACAAGGCAAAATAAAAAAAATTCGATTTAAAATTATCATTAATAATCTAATAGTGGCTGAAGTTTTGTAGGGACGTCACTTCCTTCGTCCAGCAGGTTAGGCTTGTTAGGTTAGGCCACATCTGCTCCACCACCACCACCCTCAACACTGGTGTACCACAGGGCTGCGTACTGAGCCCCTTTCTCTACTCCCTTTTCACACTCGACTGCAGGCCTGTGAACGGATCTAACTCCTTCATCAAGTTTGCAGACGATACAACGGTGATTGGTCTCATCAGAAACAACGACGAGACTGCATACAGGGAGGAGGTCCGGCACCTGGCCACATGGTGCTCAGACAACAACCTGCTCCTTAACACCTCCAAGACAAAGGAGATCATCGTGGACTTCAGGAAGGCGAAAGGAGGCACACACGACCCTATCCACATTAATGGGATGGCTGTTGAACGTGTTTCCAGTTTTAAGTTCCTGGGGACTCATATTTCGGAGGACCTGTCCTGGACAAACCAACACCTCATGCCTGGTCAAGAACGATAGAGAGCATCCTGACCAACTGTGTCACAGTCTGGTACGGGATCTGTTCTGTTGCTGAGCGCAAGGCACTGCAGTTGGTGGTGAAACAGCCCAGCGCATCACAGGGACTACACTTTCTCCCATTGAGGACATCCAGAAGAAACGCTGTCTGCGTCGAGCTCGCAGCATTCTCAAGGACTCCTCTCACCCTGCTCATAGACTGTTTACTCTCCTGCCTTCCGGTAGGCACTTCCGGTGCCTCCGGACAAGAACCAGCAGACTAAG
Organism: Barbatula barbatula; assembly: GCF_947034865.1. Lineage (NCBI taxonomy): Eukaryota > Metazoa > Chordata > Actinopteri > Cypriniformes > Nemacheilidae > Barbatula > Barbatula barbatula. The sequence goes on from NC_136768.1 coordinate 12,690,489, forward strand.
AAACAGCTTTTTTCCCAGAGCTGTTTCATTATTGAACTCTGCCCCCCACTGATTCCACTACCTCTCTTACCTTTAACTCCAATGCTGCTATAACATTGTTTACACTGCACTACAGGGCTGCATGCATGACTGAACTGTACACACCAGTACTTCATGTTATCTGCTCTACTGGACTGTTTACACACGCACAGCATCATTTGCACTCTATACTGCTCACTTGCACATCTGAATATGCTCATTTGCACTAATGGACCACTTTCATAACTGCACTAACCTATCTACTGCACTTCTATTAACTGCATCTACTCATCTATTGCACGGTAACCTCAATAACTGCATTAACTAATCTACTGCACTGTAACCTAATTAACTGCATTAACTCATCTTCTGGACTGCAACCTATTATTAAATTCAAGACTGTCTATCTTGTTGTTCTTAAATTCTTTAGAAATGTTTTGCTACGTGGCAGACCACTCAGCTCCTTTACCCTTGAGCAAAGACCACGAGGTTCTGGTGAAGATAGGAGATGGCGACACATTTTTGTTACCAAAGATACGTTCTTGCTCAAGGGAGGGGAGAAGAAGGGGTGTCATTTTTGGATCGTATAAAAGCCCTGTAAGTGAGAAGGAGGGCACCTTCTCTCTGCACCATGCTTGTGATGCAGACTGAATGTCAATAAAATATAAAATACCTTGCAAGGTAACTCATCCTCTCTGTGTGTTGCATTTGTCTAAAGTGTTTAAAACTCACCTAGATTAAGGAATAAGAAAATTCCACAACAATTTGGCGACGAGGGATGGGATCACAAGGCTGATGGAGAACGGACTAGAGTTGACTGATCATCCTGGACATAGCAAATCCATCTCTAACCCCATACAGGGACGAGAGAACTCTACTCCGGACCCCAAGCTGACGTGATCCCAAAAGAACTCAATGCAAGACACAACAGTGAAAAACGGTGAGTTGAAAATATTCTGAACAGTCTGGAGGAAAAAAGGGGAGACTACTTAGTGCTAAACAGTCTGGTTAAAGAGGGGAGACTACTCAGAATCGAGATAGATTCTAAACAGTCTGGGGGACTGCTTAAAACAGTTAAAGAGGGGAGACTACTCAGAATCGAGATAGATTCTAAACAGTCTGGGAGACTATTCAGAATTAAAAATGGGGCAGGGAAGGTCCCATATGGGTATGGATAAACCAACATACAGAGAAATGAGGAAAAGGTGGGGAACGGGAAGTTTACAAGGTGTACCCTATCTGAAAGAAAAAGCTAACTTTCCTGAAGACGGTACATTTAGTACCACAAAATTAGGGAAAATAAGAGAACACATGGGGAAAAAGACATATTTAAAATGTCTACAAAAGAAAGGGAAAAATATGACGAAGCGTGTAAATGTTTAGAATTATGGGAAAAGGAAGCAAATAGACGTGACCATGTTTTTAAAGAAAAGGCTTTGGAAGAACTTCCACCGCCGTGTCATACACCCCCACCGCCGCATGCTCCATTGTACCCTGTTTTGCCTGAATATAATGATTTAACCCCTCTGTCTTCTTTACCCCCATCTATGACTTGTTACAAACACCAACCGGAGGATGATTGTGTCCCTCCTCACCGACATCTGAACCCGATCGAGGCAGCTCCAGTGCCCCCACCAGTGTCTCCACCAGCACCAGTGCCGTCTCCACCACAGCCCGTGGTGTGTCAAAAGCAAGAAAGAGCGCGTCCAGCACCGAAGTACAGAGAACTTTTGACATTTTGCAAAGAATTATCACCCTCAATGAAAGAATTAGAGAGACTGTTGAAAGTCAAACTGAAACCATCTGACTTAAGAAAGTTACAGGGTAAATGGCCTGTGGAGGACTATAGAAGGGAACATGTCAACTGGTCGCATGCAGACAATGCTGAGTACAGGAGAATTCTGGAAGAATTCTTAGAAGGACTAATAACTACGTTTCACAAATCTCTGAACCTGGACAAGATTGCTACTTGTGTGCAAAAAACGGACGGAAGAGTGGAGGATTTCTTGGCCAGACTGGAGTAAGTATTTAAAGAACATTCTGGACTTCAAACCGATGCAGATGGACCAGACATTGGTCCGTTCAAAGGACATCTCAGGTCCGCTTTTCTGCGGAACCTCAGACGAGAGCTGAGACGAGAAGTGGAAAAATCATGCATCGAGCCAGATCGCGCGAGAATGAGCGAGATCGTCCGTCATGCTGTACACGCCGAGAGACAAACAGACAAGAAACAGCTTCAGAAGAAAAACAAACAAGATAAAGAACTCCACATGGCTCTAATGAATATCGGAGTAGAGCATGGAGAAAGAGGAAAGGGAGGTTTTAAACCCTCTGTTGATTATGATCCAGAAAAGTGTTTTAACTGCAAAAGATTGGGGCACTGGCGAAATGATTGTCCTGAGCCTCTGAGACCAGTGAGGTCAAAACAAAAGGGAGATTGAAGTGACCCAGATAGCAACATTTATGTGGCCCAGATCTGGCTCACATTGGACACATTCATCAGGCCCACTTTTGGCATGGAATGATGGCACTTGAGCGGTCCTCCCTTGTTTGCCAGATGTCAACCAAAAGACAGCCTTAGCAGTGCCACATGTCAGCCAAACACAAAACAAATAAAGCAGATCTGGCCCAAATCTGGGCAACAGTAAATTTAATTTCGGCCCAGATTTGGCCCAGATCCAACACCTTGCTCTGGCCCACATACCGCATTGAAAGATGGCACTTGGGTGGTTCACTCGTGTACACCAGGTCTTAACCACAAGAAAGCCTAAACAGTGCCACATGTCAGCCAAACACAAAACAAATAAAGCAGATCTGGCCCAAATCTGGGCAACAGTCAATTTAATTTCGGACCAGATTTGGCCCAGATCCAACACCTTGCTCTGGCCCACATACTGCATTGAAAGATGGCACTTGGGTGGTTCACTCGTGTACACCAGGTCTTAACCACAAGAAAGCCTAAGCAGTGCCACATGTCAGCCAAATACAAAACAAATAAAGCAGATCTGGCCCAAATCTGGGCAACCGTAAATTTAATTTTGGCCCAGATTTGGCCCAGATACAACACCTTGCTCTGGCCCACATACCGTATGGAATGATGGCACTTGGGTGGGTTACTCCTGTTCGCCAGGTCTTAACCACAAGAAAGCCTTAGCAGTGCCACATGTCAGCCAAATTCAAAACAAATAAAGCAGATCTGGCCCAAATCTGGGCAACAGTAAATTTAATTTTGGCCCAGATCCAACACCTTGCTATGGCCCACATACCGTATGGAATGATGGCACTTGGGTGGGTTACTCCTGTTCGCCAGGTCTTAACCACAAGAAAGCCTTAGCAGTGCCACATGTCAGCCAAATTCAAAACAAATAAAGCAGATCTGGCCCAAATCTGGGCAACAGTAAATTTAATTTTGGCCCAGATACAGTACATTGCTGTGGCCCATATACCGCATGGAATGATGGCACTTTGGTGGTCCACTCGTTTGCCAGGTCTCAACCACAATCAAGACAGATCAATGCCACGTGTCAGCCATGTCTTGAAAACAAAGCTGGCTAGATCTGGCCCAACAGTAAATGTTAATTCTGTCCCAGATTCATCACCTTGGATGTAAAGAAAGCTTTAGCATTAACAATTGTATTGAAAAGATTATGAAATGACGAAAAAAATTACTGTTAAGTTAAGGCTAACAAACACTACCTTACTCTTAAGTATTACCTAAATAGGTCTGCATAACAACATTTACCTCTGTAAAATATTAAGATATGTTATAACAGATAATTCAGAACATTTTTGAAAACAAACTTAATTTATTAATATTGGCAAAAACAAACATTGCATGATTACACATCCAAAACTGGGAAGCAATCTGAATATGCAAAAAAATAACAATAACAAAGGAAACACAAAAATGGTTTAGACAGGATTAGACATTAATTAGCCAGGAACCATCCAAATAGAGAGGTTTTAATGGACTCCTTGACTGGGCCCATCAGCTCCATGGCAGTCTCCCGGGCCTGTTAAGTGAAAAACAAATAAAATAAATTGTTGACACGCACAATTTAGAAATCATCAATTTAATTCATGTTTAAAGTTCAATAATAGAATTAAATAACAGAATTAAATTTCATCCTAGATACATTTCACCATGTGCAGAAAGCCATAATGTGGAGACAGATTCTTACATGGTGTACACAGTACATTCAAACTGATGTTTTTAAAATACTTTTCAAATTATTTGTAAAATTTTAAACAGCAATTATAGTTTGTTTCAAATTGCTTACACACAACTTTTCTGAACTATGGCTCCACTTCTCAAAACTTTATACACATCACCAGACATGGAAATAAAATGCAAAATGTCACATAATTCGTTCAAAAGCATTAACTGTCACGAAATGGTTTGGACAGAACCCAGATGCAGGCAGACAAAGGGTTAACGTAAAACTTATTAAATAAAACCTCCACAATGGGGAAAACACGAACCAAAAAACAAAGGCAAACAAACACTTCCCACGAGGGGGACAAAACAAGGGTATTAGAAAAATGAAATAATATGTCTACAAACTAGACCAGGAAATCCAAAACACAAAGTCCAAAGAACAGCAAGACATCCAGTGATCACAGACATTAGACAAAAGATATAAGACAATGCACCGACACGGAACAGAGGGAAACTAAGACTATATAAAGGGAGACACTAACGAGGAGTGATTACATGGGGAGAGTGGTGACAGCTGGTGGGAATAAAACCCTAATTAAAGTGAAACACGAAACAGAGGATGGGAATGAAACCCTAATGAAATTACAGGAGACACGAGGGTGGGGCTGAGAGACATAACAGGAAGACACGTGGCATCAAGTAACAACATAAAGCCACATGTCTCCACACATAACACAACAGAAACCCAAAAAACGTGGCAATGTCATGACTCTGCCCAGGGAGCTAGAAAGCTCGAGACAGGAAGGACAGAGTCCTAACATTAACAACTTTAAGCTGTAATAGTTAGCTTAATTAAAACAGAAAACCATCTAAATCTCATCCAATAATACATTTATGTAGCCCTATTGTTTTCTTGATTTTCTTTGGTTCTATGGCATGTGAAAAGTGCTATTAATAAAATAAACTTTTAGAAATAATTTTAAATTATTTTGCTTTAGTTGGCCTCTTGACTTTTGAACATTTGCTTACTGTTTCTTTGTCAATTAAAAAATGCATTTATTATGGCACAAAACACAGAGATTAGAAGTTTATTAATCACAGCTGACTGATATATTAAAGGTGCTGTTCATGTTGATGCAGGGAAGAGATCATGCGGGCATTAGAAAGACTATAGAAAGAGCGATGTCTTATTTATAACATAAAATAAAAGGTCTGTGGATTTTAAATATAAAAAGAAGGATAAAAGTCAGGCAGGAGCTAAGACCTGCATTAATATTATAAAGTCTCTCCAGCAGAGACTTGTTAGCAGCCGTGGTACTGAGGCTTTTAGCAGATATACTCACAGATATCTATGGAGATACTTTCCAGCAGAGAGAAAGATCATCTTAAATTCACCTCAGATGAGGCTGCTTTGATTGGGATCAGTATGTGAGTAACATTGTGTTTTCTTTTTTTTAGAACCAAGATATGTTGTTGTTTTTGTTGTAATATTAGCCGTGTCAGAGCAGTTCTGAGTGTCATTGTTTATCTGGAACCGCCTTAATATTGAAATCGTCTAGATACTGGAGAGATACCATGATCCGTTTCAACACAATATTCAACACAGTTTTGTATATTATATTGCATTTCTGTCAATAGGTCCTCTTAAATTTCCAGTTATGTTCTGTGGAATTTTCTTATTCCTTAATCAAGGTGAGTCAATTTCGACAAACGCAACACACAGAGACATCAGGTACTTTGCAAAGTATTTTATTGTCGTTTAATCTGCATCATAAGCAATGAGCATGGTGCAGAGCAAGGGCGCTCTTTCCTCCTGCACCCAGAGTTTATATATTAAAACGTGACACCCCCTCCCTTTGCCCCCTAGCCAGAATCCCGAGCTGGTTTACGAGAAGTGATGCCCGTTATTCCAAACAGAACATCTTGGCCTCTGCTCGAGGGCAAAGGCAGAGTGGTATGACGTGTATAGAGAAAAACATGATAACAATAAAAGAAAACATAGATAAACACTTCGCAAAACAGACAGACACATCAAGAAGCTAGACTAGAAAATTTCCATTACATTCCCCCCTTTTATCATATATGATAACCAAAATCTTTATACTTTGACCATGTAAGATGAGCAACGCCCTTTCTCTTACAGGTTTCATTCTTCTATCTTAACAGTTCTTAAAATCCCACTAGAATTGGTAACACCACCTGCTTCAGCCCCACTCCCCAACTTTAGCAATTCCACCACTTCAACAGGCTGTTTAGTCATATCATCCGGCTTCCTGAATGTAGAAACAACAACTGACCCTGAGCATTTTACACACACAACGCTTTTCTCTGCGGTGATCACATCTAAAACTAACCTACCCTGCAATCCTAATTCCCTACTTCCAAACTGTTCAATTCTGTACTTTACTTACCACCTGGTTCTCTGCACTCTGTCTTTTCTTCGGCCTTGTTGGTGCTGTTTGCAACTGTCAACCGGGTTGTGACTTTGCAGGGTGACCCTTCAGCCTTTTCCGGTCCTCTAATCTCAGAGGACTGACTTTCCATGCCTGCTCGAGTTGCATACACCACCTACAACTGTCATTCACTCCAACCTCTTTCTTTTCTATCAGTGCCAATGCACATGCCTTATTGCCTTTGCATTGGTATATTGCCATTCTCATGTCTACCTTCTAGCTCTGCTTCTCCTGCCTCTTTTTTATGCCTGCTCTGCGGCCTGAAAATTCCTTGGCTGAAATTATATCTGAAGCTTCTGACCTGTGTCTTTCCCCTTCGTCCACCACATCCACCAATACTGACCTGCTTAAACCTTCATCACCTGCTCAACCTTCGTCACTTTCCATATTCTTACTCTCATTTGTGAAATTGCTCCCGTTCCCTCATAATTAAAATTTTCGGAGTTAGAGCTAGTCTAAAACTTTCTCCTTTGCCTTTTTATTTGGCCGTCCCAGGGGACATAATGGCCCACATTTTCAAATTTTGTTGCCTTATCCACCACTCACCTGAGGTACACGTACCTCTATACAAATACATATTTGTTCCCCATTACCTAGCAGAATTAGGGTAACACTGTCCCTCCCCATACCATTTTATTAAACTTGGAATATAGTATTGCACAGAAACAAAATTCTATAATCTCTAATTTCTCGGGGTTCGATGCGTCCCCGACTCGAACAATTGATTCTCCTTTGCGAGCACCAACAGTGCCGCTCCTCCTGTCGTTTGAGTCAGCACGACCATTGCGAAGAGCCATTGTGGATGCCATTTTGATGGCCTACGGTTGGGGTTGCCACTCCTTGGACACCTTTTTGTAGTGGGAGGTGTGTCTTTCCCACGACTTCCTGGAGGCTGTGTAATGATTTGTCAACTCCATTTGCTACTGCTCTTTTGACCTGCACAAACATTTTGAGAGCAAAAAACACATTGCCTGTAACATCCCCCCTTTTGACACGTGGTCTAGACCATGTATCAAAATTGCAAAAGCAGGGAAAAAATGTTTTGGCAAACACGCAAGCGAGGCCATTTGGACCCACCACACTATCACTCAGCTGGTTCCGCAAAATGTTTGCATCTCTGCAAGAGAAAAAAATTTGTTAGTGATTTCTGGAGACAATCTGTCTGTGGCTCCGTTGTTGCTTGCTTTGCGGCAAGGTCAGCTTGTCGGCTTCCTGTAGAAATTGTTTCAGATAAAAAAGTGTGTGTGTCACAGTCACACACAACAATGGCAATTGGGAGAAGAATGGCAGATAGCATATCAGCAACCTGTGTGTGATTAAGAATGTTTTTACCATCAGCTTTTAAAAAGTTTCTGTGTTTCCACAGTGTGCCAAAATTATGATTTACACCAAATGCATATCTACTATCTGTGTGAATGTCTACATTTTTATTCTTTGCTAATTCGCATGCGTGTGTGAGTGCAATGAGCTCTGCTGTCTGAGCAGAGAAATGGTCCCTAAAAATCAGAGATGGCAAAAGTACACACATCCCTTACTTAAGTAGAAGTACAGATACTCATGTTTAAAAATACTCTGGTAAAAGTTGAAGTACTGACTACATTTTTTACTTAAGTAAAAGTAAAAAAGTATGTGCTCTAAAATATACTTAAGTAAAAAGTAGCCATTACCTGCTTTAGCCTGTATCCATGAACAACTGCTATAGAGAACACAGGCAGACAAAAGTGAGTTACATTGTTAATTATACTGAAATGCAAACAAGAGTGAAAGTATCATTATAATTCACACCTCACCTAGTTTACTAGCCAGATGACAGATTAATAGGCCTATAGTGAAAATATTATAAATCATTACTGCTCAAATTGGCAACTTTCTAGATAATCCTATTCGCTGGCTTAAACAATTTGTGCTATAGACTGAATATTAAAGTGTGTGCCAACAGCACGAACAGCACTAGCAACATCCCTTTAACAAAACTGAAAAAATTGTAGGGAAAAACTTAACAATAGATAACAGGCAAGCAACACTACATTAAGTTATTGTGTGTGTTTGCCGGTGAGTGTATGTGTGTGTTCTTTTTCTGGTCAAAAAAGATGCGAAGTGTGAACAATGAACAACATCTTACTAACACGCTAGCAAAATATGAATTCATGATAACATTACAGACTTAGCAAACATAGAAAATAAACTATAATTACGGAAAACATTGACTCTGCTTATGACAAGAATTTTTAAGACCGACAATTTCAAACATCTCCCGAATATATGGCCATGGGTGATTAGGAATGACTCACCTAAAAACCGATAAACCAACAGGCTTCTTGTTTAAAAACGGCGCGCATGACAAAAAATAATACAGATTAAAGTAACAAGTCTGGTTTGAAAATATAAGAAGTAGAAAGTACAGATATTTGGTTAAAAGTGTAAGAAGTGAAAGTAAAAAGTTTAAGTAAAAAATAAATAGTGACGTAAAGTACAGATACCAAAAAAATCTACTTAAGTACAGTAACGAAGTATTTGTACTTCGTTACTTACCATCTCTGCTAAAAATGATATCAATTGCTTCTTTGCTTTTGGACTTGCGATGTCTGTAATTGCAGACACGCTTTGCGGACAGCTGTCTGCCACGGTCAGTAATTTTGTGACCCAAAAAAAGAACAAATTGTTTTGCCAGCTGGACTTTGGAGATATTTACTTTGTGTTCTTTTCTCTTATCTTTTAAACTGGAAACAAAGGCCTGCGCACCGGTAAATTTGGACATGGCACAACTATGCCTCTTTTTCCTTTTTTTATCTTTTTAAACTCATTAAATATTGGCCTTATGCCATTGAGGGCTTCTGGTTTGAGGCTTCTGTTTTGAAGGGGTATTGCTGTTTGCGTGGACCAAAATTACCCTTGGGCGTTGTCACAGTGCTACACTGAGACTGTGACTACACACACACACACACACACACACAGACCCATTTACCCACATATAAATATGGACTTGTGTTGGTGTAATGAATATATGTTAATGTCTGTTAATTGCTTTACTTTGTTGCTTTGTGCCCAGGTGATGTTTGCTGTATTTGTCTACCAGGTTTATACCTGTAATTTGTTAGTTTATTTTATTAGTTGGTATTTGGTTTAATAATTTAGAATGTTGAAATGTTAAATGTACTTAATATACCTACCTCCATTTGTTCCAACATGGTATGATCCAAGGGCGGGGCCTAGAATATAAAATGGCTCCCAAACACTCACTCAGGGTGGTTGAAGTAGGTTGGTGTGTTTTGTAAAGACAGTTTGAACTGGACACTATAGAAGCTGATCAGGTCCATAGGATTTAGCTGAACAAGCCTGTAGATATTGTACAGTTTATTTTTTCTTTTATTTTTGTGTCACTTTGTTACACTGTTTGCTGGATTCTTTTTGCACTGTGGAGAAGAGGAAACAATAAATCAATCTGTTTCCACCTCACAAGCCTTTGGTCACTGTCCATACCCATTGCTCGGGTCATCCTGTTAACATTTGGTGTCAGAAGTGGTCCGGAACACTAACATTCAACACTTTGTAAGTTTCCGAAGAGTGACAAAGGCTACCAGCATGCCACCCAAGAAGAAGAACCAGCTAGCAGCAGATATTGATGAGGAGCAGGATCAAGGTGCCACATCTGATGATCCAGTGCATCCTGTGGATATCACTAACCCCACAGGTGATTCAGCAGTTACAGCTCTGGCAGGGATGTTTCAAGCATTTTTACAATTTCAGAAGGACAGAGATGAGAGGCAAGAAAAAGAAGCAGCTCGATGGGAACAACAATACAAGGTCCTTACTCATCAAGTTACTCAGTTACAGATGGATCTGGAGCAGAACCGACTAGGAGCTAAGTCGTCTGAACACTCAGTAACTCAAGTTTTTGACCATATGCCTCAAATTTCAAAACTACAAGATACTGATGATATTGAACATTTTCTCACTACTTTCGAGAGATTGGCAGAGGTGTACAAATGGCCAAAACAAGACTGGGCCATTCATCTGGTTCCCCTACTCACTGGCAAGGCAAGAGCTGCATTTGTTGCAATTTCACCTACCTATATGTCTGACTACGAAAGAGTTAAAGAAGCCATTCTCCAGAAATATGAAATCAATGCAGAAACCTACAGACTGAGATTCCGAACTGTGAACACACCTGTTGATGAGTCACCAATGGAGTTGTACGTCCGCTTAAAGGATTTGTTCTTCAAATGGGTCGACTTTAAGGAAAGCAGCAAGACGGATCTGATGGAAACCATAGTTCTGGAACAGTATATGCGTGTGCTTTATCCAGATGTGAGAACATGGGTGAAGGAGAGAGATCCCACTACAGCACAAGAAGCAGCTAAAATGGTTGAAGCCTATGTTGCAGCTCGTAAGGGATTCTCTGGAACATTCAGATATGCTGGCAGCCTACAAGCCGTAAGAAGTAAGTCTGAGGGGTATGGGGGAAGTTCGTACTCTAATAGTCACTCCCAGATTGTACAACCCACCCATGTAAAGATGTTCCCTCAACCGGTAGACACACGTCAGAAGTTATCCAGCAACGATGTAGTTTGTTATAACTGTGGTAAACCAAGTCACATCAGCACGCATTGCCCACTTAAGAAGCCCAAATCAGCCAAGTTGTGTTACATACCTAGACCCACCCCTACAGTTTGCAATTCTTCTGGTACAGAACCCACCATTACAGTTTTATTGAATGGGAAGCCAGTAACTGCCCTGATTGATACAGGTTGTGCAAGGACCTTAGTACAGTCTCAGTACATAACCAGGGATTTGTGGTCTGAGGACACAGTTTTAGTGTGTTGTGTCCATGGGGACAAGACAGAGTTACCCACTGCTGAAGTTTATATTGAGGTGAACAAGCAGCCATACTTAATGAATGTGGGTATTGCAGCTAATTTACCCTACCCAGTGTTGCTAGGCACAGATATGCCAGTTCTGGCAGACCTAGTACAGGAGACCGCTTGGTGTGGAGTGGTTACTAGAGCTCAAAGACAACGCTTAACTCAATCACCCTTAGATACTGTAGAAAGCACCCTTTCAGAAATGCCCTTTTTCACTGAAGACAGTGTAAGTGAATTAAGTGTGTCAAGGGAAGACAGACTGGAGAAACAAAGAGATTTGATTACAGATCTAATTGATGGGCCAGAACAGCTTCAATTTGAGTTAGCAGACCCGGAAGTTGATGACAGTGAGTTTTGCATACTCCATGATTTGGCTAAACTGCAGAAAGATGATCACACGTTGTCTGAATGTTTTCAGAAGGCTAATAAGGCCACAGTCGGCACCTCACTGTGTGATGAGGTGTTTGTAGTAGACAATGATCTTCTTTACAGACAGTCTAAGGAGGAGGGAAAACAACTTTTGGTTCCCAAACTGTATCGTAAACGAGTGTTAGAAATGGGTCACTCTATTCCATGGGCAGGACACTTGGGATTCATGAAATCCCTAATGAGAATCTCTAAAAGATTTTATTGGCCTGGAATGTATAGTGAGGTAAAAGATTATTGCAAGTCGTGTCCGGAATGTCAGTTGGCAAAAGGAAGAGCACCTGCTATGGCACCACTTGTACCGATTCCTGCAGTAGAGACTCCGTTTGAAAGAATAGGAGTAGATATTGTTGGACCTTTTGAAAGAAGCCAGAAGGGTAACAGATTTATACTTGTGATCTGTGATTATGCCACTAGGTACCCTGAAGCATACCCCCTTAGAGAAGTAACGGCTAAACAGATTGCAACAGCAATGTTACATTTTTTCTCCCACGTAGGCATCCCGAAAGAGGTTTTAACGGATCAGGGCCCTAGTTTTATGAGTCGTACACTGCACCAAGTCTATCAACTGTTAGGTATAAAGAGAGTACGAACAGCTGCCTATCACCCTCAGACTGATGGATTGGTGGAGCGATTCAATCAAACACTGAAAGCCATGTTGAAGAAGTTCGTATCTGAATCTGGAAAAGACTGGGATAAATGGTTACCTTACCTTTTATTTGCTTACCGTGAGGTTCCCCAGGCATCCACTGGCTTCTCGCCTTTTGAACTGCTCTTTGCACATCAAGTAAGAGGTCCTCTGGATGTATTGAGAAGCAGCTGGGAAGACAAAGACAAACCACGAAAGCAAAACCTCCTTTCCTACATCCTTAAAATGAGAGACCAGCTTCAACGATCATCTGACCTGGCTCATCAGAACTTGAAGGAGTCCCAAGCCAAACAGAAGGTTTGGTATGACCAGAAAGCAAGAGCAAGATCTTTTCAACCAGGTGATCAAGTCCTTTTACTTCTTCCTACAACGGAGAACAAGCTGTTGGCAAAATGGCAAGGTCCTTACCAGGTAAAGAGGAAACTTGGGCCAGTTACCTACGAAATCACTATGCCTTCAAGACAACCTCCATTTCAGACCTTCCATGTCAATATGTTGAAGCAGTGGCATAAACGTCCTTCTCAGGCAAGTGCACCACCGCAAGCAGTGAAAGAGCTTTTGGTAAGATTTGTGGAAGAAGATGAGGAAACAGAGGAGCAATACTTACCTATGCATCAGAGTGAGTGCCACGTGGACCTTCAGCATTTGTCAGCAGGGCAACGTCATCAAATACTAGAATGCATCCCTGGTCAGTTGTTCCAAGACACACCTGGAAGAACAAACCTTGTCCAACATAACATTCATTTAAAAGACTCAAAACCTATTCGGCAACCAATTTACAGAGTGCCAGAAAGACTTTTACAAGTAATGAAGCAAGAGCTACAGTTAATGCAGGAACTTGAAGTTATAGAGCCTTCAGCTAGTGAGTGGAACAGCCCCATAGTGCTGGTACCAAAGAAAGATGGGTCCCTCAGATTCTGTCTAGATTTCAGGAAGCTCAACTCTGTAAGTAAATTCGACCCGTATCCAATGCCCAGAGTCGATGAACTCGTGGAGAAACTTAGTAAAGCAAAGTTCCTCACAACACTCGACCTATGCAAGGGTTATTGGCAAGTGCCATTAAGTCCGGACAGTAAGGAGTTCACAGCGTTCAAAACACCATTCGGTCACTTCCAGTTCAGAGTCCTTCCTTTCGGTCTCCATGGAGCACCTGCCACCTTTCAGAGGATGATTGACCACATACTCCGTGGAACTGAAGTCTTCGCTGCAGCATACCTGGATGACATAATCATTTTCAGCACATCTTGGCAGGATCATCTGCAGCATCTACAGGAAGTGCTAAACAGGATTAAGTCTGCTGGACTCACTATCCGTCCAGATAAATGTGCCATTGCCAAAGAGGAAACTTTTTACCTTGGACATGTACTGGGACATGGAGTCATTCGTCCACAGGTGGGGAAGGTTGAAGCGATCAAACAAGCACAACGGCCTACCACCAAGAAACAGGTACGAGCTTTCCTTGGCTTGGTAGGATGGTATAGACGATTCATCCCCAATTTTTCAGAAAGGGCTGTAGCCCTCACAGAGCTAACTAAAAAGGATAAACCCAATACTCTAAGCTGGACAACTAAATGTGAAAGTGCTTTTATAGACTTAAAAGATGCTTTGTGCAATGAAGCCGTGTTGCAGAGTCCAGACTTTGAGAAACCTTTTACAGTTCAGACCGATGCATCAGAACATGGTTTGGGAGCTGTACTATTGCAAGGGGAACAAGGAAAACTTCAGCCTATTGCTTATATTAGTAGGAAGTTACTTCCTCGTGAAACACGGTATTCCACCGTGGAGAAGGAGTGCCTGGCACTCAAATGGGCCATGGACTCTTTCAGGTACTACCTTATTGGTAGGAAGTTTAACTTGGAAACAGATCACAGAGCTTTAGCTTGGCTAAACCAAATGAAGGACACAAATGCCCGAATCACCCGTTGGTTTTTAGCAATGCAGCCGTTTCAGTTTGAAGTGTCATATAGAACTGGCCGGGAGAACTGTGTGGCAGACTTTCTCTCTAGAACACCACAGAGGGTGTCTCGAGAAGGGGGAGGAAATGTCACAGTGCTACACTGAGACTGTGACTACACACACACACACACACACACACAGACCCATTTACCCACATATAAATATGGACTTGTGTTGGTGTAATGAATATATGTTAATGTCTGTTAATTGCTTTACTTTGTTGCTTTGTGCCCAGGTGATGTTTGCTGTATTTGTCTACCAGGTTTATACCTGTAATTTGTTAGTTTATTTTATTAGTTGGTATTTGGTTTAATAATTTAGAATGTTGAAATGTTAAATGTACTTAATATACCTACCTCCATTTGTTCCAACATGGTATGATCCAAGGGCGGGGCCTAGAATATAAAATGGCTCCCAAACACTCACTCAGGGTGGTTGAAGTAGGTTGGTGTGTTTTGTAAAGACAGTTTGAACTGGACACTATAGAAGCTGATCAGGTCCATAGGATTTAGCTGAACAAGCCTGTAGATATTGTACAGTTTATTTTTTCTTTTATTTTTGTGTCACTTTGTTACACTGTTTGCTGGATTCTTTTTGCACTGTGGAGAAGAGGAAACAATAAATCAATCTGTTTCCACCTCACAAGCCTTTGGTCACTGTCCATACCCATTGCTCGGGTCATCCTGTTAACAGGCGTTATCACAACAGGCTCACAGTTCCTAATCACCCCAAATAATATTTTCCTGTTACCATCAGTTGAACGGGCACCTTTCCCAAAATTTCTGGTATGTAAATACTCTTCATTAATCTTTTTGTGTGTGAAAACACTTCAAGTCCCCTTGTTGCTGACAGACAGGCATTGTTCTCACGATGGGCATGCAACAAATTTGAATATCGCACGTCATCCCTTTTAACCCATTCTATGGCGTGCGCATATTTGTCAGCAAAACACCCACATCTCCCCACACCATTGTAATCAACGTCATGAGGCTCTGTGAGGCAATACTTTCTACATCATACTTACGTAATTCAAAACTACATCCTACAGCTGTACGAGCGCTGCACTCGGGTCGTGTTGGTATCATGCTCAATCTGTCATCATACACATTATGACTCTGCCCAGCAAATGAATCGGGCAGCAGTCAGACATGAGAAACCTGTGTTGAAATCTGTCACTCCCCAACTCACATTGCACCCTTTTGACATAAATTATTTTACATTAGAGCCACTAGCATTTAGGGAAAACACAGCTAGTTTAGACTCTAGGCAAATTTAAACACTTCTTGTGAATCACAGTAGGCTATTCGTTGCCCCTAAATCTATCAAAAATTCAAGCGGTTTGTTGCACACAAGCATTGTGCATTTTAGCAAAGTTCAGAAAGCGGTTTCATTCATCATGGAATGTCAGCTAAGCAGATCTTCATTGCATACAGTAGGAAAAATGCATTTCTTCATTGCATATGCTAAGGGAAATCATACTCACCACCCTCGGAATGATGCCTCACCTCCTCACTTCAATCCCCCTTTTGTTTTGACCTCAGTGGTCTCAGAGGCTCAGGACAATCATTGCGCCAGTGCCCCGTCTTTCCACAATTGAAACACTTCTCTGGATCATAATTACTAGAGGGTTTAAAACCTCCTCTCCCTCGCCATCTTCCTATTCTTCCGTGTTCTCCTCCGATATTCATTAGAGCCATGTGGAGTTCTTTATCTTGTGTGTTTTTCTTCTGAAGCTCTTTCTTGCCTGTTTGTCTTTCGGCGTGTACAGCATGACGGACAATCTCACTCATTCTCGCGCGATCTGGCTCGGTGCATGATTTTTCCACTTCTCGTCTCAGCTCTCCCCTTAGGTTTCGCAAAAAAGTGGATCTGAGATGTCCTTCGAACGGACCAATGTCCGGTCCGTCTGAATCAGGTTGAAGTCCAGAATGTTCTTTAAATACTTCCTCCAGTCTGGCCAAGAAATCCTCCACTCTTTCATCTGTTTTTTGCACACAAGCAGCGATCTTGTCCAGATTCAGAGCTTTGGGAAAAGTAGATTTTAGTCCTTCTAAGAATTCTTCCAGAATCCTCCTGTACTCAGCATTGCTTGCGTGCGACCAATCGACATGTTCCCTTCTCTTATCCTCCACAGGCCATTTACCCTGTAGCTTTCTTAAGTCAGATGGTTTTAGTTTGACTTTCAGCAGTCTCTCTAATTCTCTCGTTGAGGGGGAGAATTCCTTGCAAAATGTCAAAAGTTCTTCAGACATCAAAACTCCCCCTTTCTCTGCTGAACTGAGATGTTCCGCTGCCTCTTTCATTTCGGCTTTGGTCCAGGGTCTAAAAACCAGTTCGGGTCCCTCTGGACCTGCCACCTCGACCATAGGGAACTGCTGTCCATCTTCATCAAAAGATTCTTTGCGATAAAGGTCATTTGACGTATTCTGCCATGCGGGTGAAGTATCCGTCTGTGTCTGTCTTTTTACCGCTCCTCTCGTCACGGGAACTCTGGCGACCGGCGGGGCTGGATGGTCTTTATCCTGTTTTGGGGTCACCACGGGCTGTGGCATGTGCGGCACTGGTGCTGGTGGGGGCACTGGCGCTGCCTCGATCGGGTTCAGATGTCGGTGAGGAGGGACACAATCATCCTCCGGTTTGTGTTTGTAGCAAGTCATAGATGGGGGTAAAGGAGACAGAGGGGTTAAATCAATATACTCAGGCAAAACAGGGTACAATGGAGCATGCGGCGGTGGGGGTGTATGACATGGCGGTGGAAGTTTTTCCAAAGCCTTTTCTTTAAAAACATGGTCACGTCTATTTGCTTCCTTTTCACATAATTCTAAACATTTACACGCTTCGTCATATTTTTCCCTTTCTTTTGTAGACATTTTAAATATGTCTTTTTTCCCCATGTATTCTCTTATTTTCCCTAATTTTGTGGTACTAAATGTACCGTTTACTGGAAAGTTAGCTTTTTCTATTAAATAGGGTACACCTTGTAAACTTCCCGTTCCCCACCTTTTCCTCATTTCTCTGTATGTTGGTTTATCCATATCCATATGGGATCTTCCTTGTCCCATTTTTAATTTCTGAGTAGTCACTTCTCTTTTCAGACTCTTTAAAATCTATCTCGATTTAGAGTAGTCACTTCTCTTTTCAGACTCTTTAAAATCTATCTCGATTTAGAGTAGTCACTTCTCTTTTCAGACTCTTTAAAATCTATCTCGATTTAGAGTAGTCACTTCTCTTTTCAGACTCTTTAAAATATATATATATTTGACTCACCGTTTTTCACTTTTGTGCCTTGCACTGAGTTCTTTTGGGGTCACGTCAGCTTGGAGTCCGGAGTAGAGTTCTCTCGTCCCTGTATACACTGAAAAAAATAACTTGTAGGATTTACTTTATTTACTTTTTTATCGCAAGTTTTTGCATTCACTTTTGTAAAGTAAATTTTACTCTTGAAACTAAGTAAAAGTTATTTTGAAATTGTGAATAAATCTAAATTCTTTTTTTTAGCTGTATATAATAAGAAGGTTGTGTAAATCTAACTTGATTATTTTAAGTAAAATCTACTCAGTTTTTTTTGTAAATTTAATTTGAAATTTTGAGTAAATCTAACTTATATTCTTGACCTGTATGTTATAAGAAAGTTATGAAACTAAAAATTGATTTGTTTTGTTGCTGATAACAAAAATAATAATTGGACTCAACTGTATCAAAAAGTATTTAATAAATGCTTTATTTAATTAAATACCATTGCAGCATTTAGTAAAATTTACAAAAAAATTTGCAAAAACATAAAAAAAATTACAAACAAACAACATCAAGAATGTTTTCTATAGCATAATCATGTAACCAATTAAATCAATCTGAATACTGTAAGTATAAGCATCAACACTGGTGGCTATTATAATGCTTCGAAAGTTGCAAACGTTTCGAGGTTTGACATCTAAAGGACATGTTTTGCAAGGCCACCTCAGGCAAAAAGAAAATTTAAGGTTACAAATTGATTCCTGAATTCCACCTATTACAGTCTTCCAATCTTATGTGTACAACTGACAGCTCTTTATCAATCTTCAGTCCTTTTGAACTCCTCCCCCTCAATTTCCTGCAATTAGACAAAAAATATTGAGTACACCATTTTGTCCTTGCATACATACACACACAATTAAACCGTAACTATAAATAAAGAGAACACATGTGAACCACTATTGACCTCTTTATTATATAGTTTAGTTTTTTTAACCCCAATCAATACTTTCCCTTAAAGCAAGAAAATTAGACTCCATGTCATAGCAGGTTATTTTTGCAGTATTTAAAAAGACGTATGCAAGATCATTTAATAGCTAAAGTATATTAATGATAGATAATCCGTGCAAGAATTAATACATGAGTATACATAAACATGTAAAGAGGCAGATCTGTGCAGATTACAGAACTTCAGATGTGCTAGAAGTTTCAAACTATAGGCCTATGTCTCTCTGCACTTTCTATTTTAAAACGTTTACTTCCAGCATTTTAAATGGCGTGGTCAATTGCTTAGTTTTATTCACAGGGCAGCTAAAACTCTGCAAACCAACGATGTGCGTTGTGTACCAATGCACGGCAACGTAAATGTACCCTATATGTGAAGAAACATTTTGTTGCTGCGGTTGGCCAAGGACTATTTATTCCAGCGGAAGGATCGCCATTAGTTATTTTACTAACTGAGAAAGCAAAGAAGGAGTTGCAGGCACAACGCGAAGCGCGAAAAGCCCTTCAAACATGATTTATTCACCATACAACAGAGCCTCTCATAACTTATTTGCTTATTTTAATGCTCCTTACCTGATCAAATGAATTACTGGATGATCGATCAGACGCTGTGGAGGCCGTAGCCTTGTTTTAAATGCGAGCGGAAACAGTTAAGCAGCGCAGTCAAGTTCAGAAACATGTCAGAATATCCCTACACGCGGGTTATTGCGCAAGCCACACCGAATTAACATTAATCGGTTAAACAGCATCACCTAGCCTAGCACACCCAAGTACCGGTAATAAGGAGCGAGAGGACGCGGAAGATAAAATGTCACACCTAAAAGTTAGCCTATTGTCAATTTTCGTATTAAAAAATACAAATGTGACGCAAAATATAACGTTACTGTTGCTCATCACTGCTGTTGTTCATTCAGTTGTCCGAGTGAAAATAAAGAAATGCTTGTGAAAAACATTGTCGAATACTTATATGTCGAAAAAGACAACCTGTCTAGAAATACACGACAACCTAGTAAATTAGGCTACTGAACGCTGCAAAACAGTTCTAAAATACAGTGACATGGGCCCTAACATTACCTAAACATATATGAACGAGAAATAATAATAAATATATACTATAAAACATTTAGAAGACAATTAACTTTAAACATACCTGCTTGTGTGGATGATATCCGCTTCCTCAGAAACGATCCCTCATAAACGACCCCTGAAATGGCGGGAGTTACCCGCATGCGCATTGATTAATCCTTAGCCAATACTCTTCTGTAATATATCTGTCTAGAAAATATCGAACTAAATATAACAAAATAATTTGCCATTCACTCGTCTGACCAAAAATGTTTAAGTACATCGAAAAATATTTCGAAATGACACCATTATGATTTGTTCAGGTGCGCTGAACTCTACAACGTTTTTTTACGTTCTTATAAATACTTGAGTAATCAGTGTTAATGCAACAAACATTACATCTTACTATTTATTTATCTTAATCAATACATGCACGACATAAACACCATTGTAGGTTTTACTCAACATTTTAAAGTTCACACATCAACTAACTTTTTTTATGTAGAAATACTTTAGTTTTTTAAATAAAGTCTACTACCCCAAAAAATCATTTTTATCAGTGTGGGGTTAGAGCTGGATTTGCTATGTCCAGGATGATCAGTCAACCCAAGTCCGTTCTCCGTCAGCCTTGATCCCATACCTCGTCGCCAAATTGTTGTGGAATTTTCTTATTCCTTAATCAAGGTGAGTCAATTTCGACAAACGCAACACACAGAGACATCAGGTACTTTGCAAAGTATTTTATTGTCGTTTAATCTGCATTATAAGCAATGAGCTGGTGCAGAGAAAAGGCGCTCTTTCCTCCTGCACCCAGAGTTTTTATATTAAAACGTGACACCCCCTCCCTTTGCCCCCTAGCCAGAATCCCGAGCTGGTTTACGAGAAGTGATGCCCGTTATTCCAAACAGAACATCTTGGCCTCTGCTCGAGGGCAAAGGCAGAGTGGTATGACGTGTATAGAGAAAAACATGATAACAATAAAAGAAAACATAGATAAACACTTCGTAAACCTATAGACAGACACATCAAGAAGCTAGACTAGAAAATTTCCATTACAGTTCTTTTAAGAGTGTTTTTTTTATGTTGGAAAAAGTTGTACTGTCAGACCTGTGCTACTACATTGTGAGAGTAGTTCTAGATATCACATTATTTCTACAATACAAAGCATTTGTGACCACAGAATCAATTAGACATCAAGAATCGGTGAATGAATTACATCAATAGCTGCGTTTACATGGAACATTTTAATCCGAATGAAAGTCCAATCCAATTGAAAATGCTTCATATAAACACATCAATCAGATTTAAAATGCCCAAACCGATTGAAATTGGTAAGGGGTGGTTTATGACGTTTGTAATCCGCTTGACAAGACATGTAAACACTCGATCAGATTGAAAACTGAAGAAGGAAGTTTTGAACATGTGCAAAGACGTCACTCTGTCGTAGACGTAAGTGTGTATTACGCACAGAAAGAGCAGCTGTTGCTAAAGAAACCAAAAGCCATAAATCTGACAATGCGGCACACATTTCCATATGCTTGTCATCTCTAAATGAACATATTCATATTTTAAGGCATTTAAAATGTCTTAATTGTTTCCCATTTACCTGCATGTGCTTCGGAAGGATTAACTGGTTTTACCATGGTAAGTCAGCTGTACAAAACGACATTGCTTCATTGATGTGTTGACAATGGCCTACTTTTACGTTTATGAACTGTACATTATTATGCTGGTGTCTGTGACATAAAATAAACACATCTGTGCATGTAACACTTGTTTAAGTAGCCGTTTGTGTGAATATTATAATGATATCCGCGTCCACCGCGACCGTCTATGTTTACCATTGTTGCAGATATGAATCTGTGTATTACCACTTTTAAATTTCAGTATAAGCTGTCATTAAACATTTATTCTCATTATTGCTTGCATGCAGACGCTCTGGTGGGTCTTTGAAGTTTTGCCATGGTTTTAACAGCATCAGATGTGCTCGTGCTTCATTGACACGAGATATCACTCTGCCTTTATAAACTACCATAAATAATCTTACTCCATCTTTACTTATCTTTGTCATTGTGGCGAGTCACCCCTGGCGCAATCAGCGTCGCCATGGGAACAGACGGAGAGAATGAGGCACAGCTGTCGGTCGTCAAGGAATCATCAGAGCCGTCATAAAAGCCTGCTTCACAGGAAGCACAGGAGGCTACGACTCAATGGTAAGAGGGTGTCTAACTGTTGTCTCTCCTGTACCGTTTGCCAGGCTCGGACTATTGACGGCCAACAGCAGCCAAGGACTCGTGAACCCACGCACCCAGCCACTGCGCTACGGACACGAGGGAATTCACGGCCACAAGGGAACTCAGGGATACACGGGACTACACAGACTCCAGGGATATCACGGACACGGGACTACGGCAGGAACACGGCTCACCACCCCACCTCACGGCACGGGATATCGGATACGGGCATTTGTGTGTTTTCTCACCGACTGATCGCCACCCCTTTAATAAATTCCCCTTCGGGGTGTTGAGAAAACAGGACAGATTGTACGTGTTGTTTCTCTACCCGTCACAGTCATATAATAATCAAGCAGCTCTATTTGAAAACCATGGAAAAAGTGTTGCCTTCGAGAGGATTATTGTCATTTTATATCTTTGTTTCGATGAGCTTTAGTTAATTTTTATTGGCACAAAAGTACAAACTGAACTTTTAGCTGCTTACCTTCAGGGTGCACTGAAAACTGTATGGGATAGCCACCAGGAAATTTCTGTAAAAAACACGATTGTTAAGGACAAATAGGCCTACATCATCACTCAAAACAGTACATGGTTAAAACATAATACAGACCAATTAATTTGATAATCACCACATAAAAGGGGCTGATATTAAACATAACCATATATAACCATAATGTCGAGAAAGTTTTGTGTAAATATCATATAACAGACAAAACTGTTGTATGTTACGATTTAACATGACATACAAAAGTAATATTAGACTGGCGACAAATGACATCAATCAATCTCTAATTTCTCGGGGTTCGATGCGTCCCCGACTCGAACTGTTGATTCCCTTTGCGAATCTCCTCCTGTCGTTTGAGTCAGCACGACCATTGCGAAGAGCCATTGTGGATGCCATTTTGATGGCCTTCGGTTGGAGTTGTCACTCCTTGGACACCTTTTTTGCAGTGGGAGATGTGTCTTTCCCACGACTTCCTGGAAGCTGTGTAATGATTTGTCAGCTCCATTTGCTCCTGCTCTTTTGACCTGCACAAACATTTTGAGAGCAAAAAACAAAAAAACACATTGCCTTGTAACATCCCCCCTTTTGACGCGTGGTCTAGGCCATGCGTCAAAATTGCAAAAGCAGGGAAAAAATGTTTGGCAAACAGGTGAGGCCATTTGGGCCCCCCCAAACATTGTCTGTGTATTTACATGAGCACTTCTTCCAAAATGCACGCTCAGCTGGTTCTGCAAAATGTTTGCATCTCTGCAAGAGAAAACATTTTGTTAGTGATTTCTGGAGACAATCTGTCTGTGGCTCCGATGTTGCTTGCTTTGCTGCAAGGTCAGCTCGTCGGCTTCCTGAAAAAAATTGTTTCTGATAAAAAAAGTGTCTGTGGCATAGTCACACACAACAATGGCAATTGGGAGAAGAATGGCAGATAGCATATCAGCAACCTGTGTGTGATTAAGAATGTTTTTACCATCAGCTTTTAAAAAGTTTCTGTGTTTCCACAGTGTGCCAAAATCATGAGTTACACCAAATGCATATCTACTATCTGTGTGAATGTCTACATTTTATTCTTTGCTAATTCGCATGCGTGTGTGAGTGCAATGAGCTCTGCTGTCTGAGCAGAGAAATGGTCCCTAAAAATGATATCAATTGCTTCTTTGCTTTTGGACTTGCGATGTCTGTAATTGCAGACACGCTTTGCGGACAGCTGTCTGCCGCGGTCAGTAATTTCGTGACCCAAAAAACGAACAAATTGTTTTGCCAGCTGTACTTTGGAGACATTTACTTTGTGTTCTTTTCTCTTATCTTTTAAACTGGAAACAAAGGCCTGCACACCGATAAATTTGGGCATGGCACAACTATGCCTCTTTAAAAAATCTTTTTAAACTCATTAAATATTGGCCTTATGCCATTGAGGGCTTCTGGTTTGAGGCTTCTGATTCGAGGGAGTATTGCTGTTTGCATGGACAAAAATTTCCCTTGGGCGTTATCACAACAGGCTCACAGTTCCTAATCACCCCAAACAATATATTCCTGTTACCATCAGTTGAACGGGCACCTTTCCCAAAATTTCTGGTGTGTAAATACTCTTCATTAATCTTTTTGTGTGTGAAAACACTTCAAGTCCCCTTGTTGCTGACAGACAGGCATGATTCTCACGATGGGCATGCAACAAATTTGAATATTGCACGTCATCCCTTTTAACCCATTCTATGGCGTGCGCATATTTGTCAGCAAAACACTCACAGCTCCCCACACCATTGTATTCAACGTCATGAGGCTCTGTGAGGCAAAACTTTCTACATCGTACTTACGTAATTCAATATTACATCGTACAGCTGTACGAGCGCTGCACTCGGGTCGTGTTGGTATCATGCTCAATCTGTCATCATACACATTATGACTCTGCCCAGCAAATGAATCGGGCAGCAGTCAGACATGAGAAACCTGTGTTGAAATTTGACACTCCCCAACTCACATTGCACCCTTTTGACATAAATTATTCTACATTAGAGCCACTAGCATTTAGGGAAAACACAGCTAGTTTAGACTCTGGCAAATTTAAACACTTCTTGTGAATCACAGTAGGCTATTTGTTGCCCCTGAATCTATCAAAAATTCAAGCGGTTTGTTGCACACAAGCATTGTGCATTTTAGCAAAGTTCAGAAAGCGTTTTCATTCATCATGGAATGTGAGCTCAGCAGATCTTCATTGCATACAGTAGGAAAAAGCATTTCTTCATTGCATATGCTAAGGGAAATCATACTCACCACCCTCGGAATGATGCCTCACCTCCTCACTTCAATCTCCCTTTTGTTTTGACCCCATTGGTCTCAGAGGCTCCGGACAGTCGTTCCGCCAGTGCCCCGTCTTTCCGCAATTGAAACATTTCTCTGGATCATAGGTGCTAGAGGGTTTAAAACCTCCTCTCCCTCGCCATCTTCCTATTCTTCCGTGTTCTCCTCCGATATCCATTAGAGCCATGTGGAGTTCTTTATCTTGTGTGTTTTTCTTCTGAAGCTCTTTCTTGTCTGTTTGTCTTTCGCCGTGTACAGCATGATGGACGATCTCGCTCATTCTCGCGCGCTCTGGCTCGATGCATGATTTTTCCACTTCTCGTCTCAGCTCTTCTCTGAGGTTCCGCAGAAAAGCGGATCTGAGATGTCCTTCGAACGGACCAATGTCTGGTCCGTCTGCATCAGGTTGAAGTCCAGAATGTTCTTTAAATACTTCCTCCACAGGCCATTTACCCTGTAACTTTCTCAGGTCAGATGGTTTCAGTTTGACTTTCAACAGTCTCTCTAATTCTTTCATTGAGGGTGAGAATTCTTTGCAAAATGTCAAAAGTTATTTGTACGTCGGTGCTGGTTGCGCTCTTTCTTGCTTTTGACACACCACGGGCTGTGGTGGAGACGGCACTGGTGCTGGTGGAGACACTGGTGGGGGCACTGGAGCTGCCTCGATCGGGTTCAGATGTCGGTGAGGAGGGACACAATCATCCTCCGGTTGGTGTTTGTAGCAAGTCATAGATGGGAGTAAAGAAGACAGAGGGGTTAAATCAATATATTCAGGCAAAACAGGGTACAATGGAGTTTTCGGTGGTGGCAGTTCTTCCAATGCCTTTTCTTTAAAAACATAGTCACTATTGGACTTTTGAAACTCGAGTCCTGCGTGTTCAAAATTTGAAGAAAAGTCAAAGAGATCGTTTTTCCCAATAAGTTTAAGTAGAATTTATTATCCGATGTAAAAGCTTCTTCCAGCTGGGGCTGTTTTTATCAACATACATATGAGACAACCAACCGCATACACTTTCGGGTTACAAGTATTTATAAAATATGTGACGTCGATTCTCTCTTCGGCTCCTCCCCTTCATTGGACGGGCGTTCAATCCTCCGGAACCAATCAACTCGGGACATGTAAATCTGACTCCATTCTCCCCCAACCATTGGTTCCTGCAAAACATTTTGAAAATAGCCGGTCCTGCCGAGAGATGCGATTGACGCACACACACACATACACTCACACACTTGTTATCGGAGACCCTGCTTCTGCATTCCTCAGAGCTCCTGTTTCACACTTCTGCCAACTAGTTTTCAAGACAAAAAACCCAGCACAGCATGGACATATATTTGACAGTAAACATTAATTTATAATACATAAAACATCATAATCCCAATAATCCCTCTCTTGACCTCGACAGAGGTCAAAATTCTTGGTCCTCTGTGTCGTCAGTATAGCTGGATAACAATGGCATATTAAATGGTTTCGGGCTTTCCGGTCTCTCAATAGCTGAAACTATTAAACGATTACACAGTGATCTAAGGCAAGGAATGCAACAACAACCACACGTAATAAAAATTGCTATGAATACCCCTATAGACATCACAATAGACATTACTATTGCTTTCCATCTTCCCAATGTTTTGTCTAGCCAATCTCCAATAGGATTATTTACTCCTGAATGTTCCTTCATTTCGATAGACAAAGTTTTCAAACCTTCCAATGCCCTCGTCACTGATCCATCTGGGGCAGTATTATTGGGAATGTACGTACAACAAAGATCACCAAACATTACACATACTCCTCCCTTCTCTGCCAACAGCATGTCCAGAGCCATACGGTTCTGTATAGCCATCAGTGAAGTTGGTTCTAGCTGCTCCGCTAAACCATCTACGGCATCCCTTGTCATATTTGCTAGTCTCATCACATTATAATGAACATAATTAATCCTATCTACATTCTTGTTTGGGGTGACTGGAAAAAGAGCAGCTATTATGGGTATATTCTGCTGCTGCCACTTGGTTCGCAAGCTTATATTCATCTGACACACCTCGTGGAATGCCTATCGCGTCAATGTATGTCGGACTATTTAATGATAAATCTACACTTGAACCTATTGCTCTCTGTTTAATGATATGTCTCCTACGTCTTCTTGTCAATGTTGCTGAATTTATGGTTTCCGTTCTGACTGCTCTGTCACCTATCAGAGTTATTGGGGCTCCCAGTCTTACCAAAGCACACACTCCCTTTGCCTTCTCAGGTATCCTAGTGAACAATCTTCGATCTCCACAATAATAATACAAACCTGCTCTAGCCCACGTACCTATTTCAGTCCCATTATCTACTATGATCTGATCACACCACTCCTTATTTATCTCCCCCAGGTTGCTGGTTGGTGATAGACGTTTAATATCAAAACAGGTATAATTTGCTTTCTTTGGTGTAAATGGACCTGCCCGTGAAAGGTTAGTTATTGGTGGGAATATTGCTGCCAATGTGGTACAATTTTTTGGACTGGCCATCCGTGTCAATGCCAGCATACACTCATAGCCCCACGTATCATTTTGGTACAACGGGGCTGGTTCAATATATAAATGGGGTCTTGCATTAGCACATCCTACACAATCATCTAACCTCTGTTCTCTGGCTGTGGTAATTATCCATTCCAGCCACAAATTATTTTCCCCATATCCTGTGGCTCTCTCTATCATATCTTCTGGTTTTAACATGGTGTAATCTATTTCTACCACTCCATTCTTTTGTCCTACCGATAATGGCCCAGCTATTGTCTCATTTCTTTCCTCCTCAGGTGAACCGTCCACAACAAATTTTATTACTGCTTTTTTATCTGTTCCTGGGCTGTGCACCCCCATTATAAGGAAAAACTCCCCTGTATAATTGGCTGATCCCATTCTGGTGGATATTGAAAGGGTGAGTGGATTTTGGCTTGCACTATAATCTCTTTGTATTTTGAAATCAAATTTTGCCGAGGTACGGGTCCAAAGGCTTGGTTCTTTCGGGGTCCAACCACCGGTATACGCTATTACTTTATTCCACGATGGACACCATTCACCCCTATAGGTTTGCCTAGACTGGTACGCCTTACAAACACTATCCATATTCCCGTCCGTACATACATATACCTCGTACCCCCTCCATGAGCTATTTTTTCCCCCACAATTTATGACAGCGCATAGGTCGAAAGTAAATGATGTAGTCTTACCCCAAACATAGTTAATTACGAGTTGTTCACACGGTAACCTCGTATCGGCTATGGCTTTTTTATGTCTCGATTTTGATATGGTGTTGTTGCTTTCCTGACCCTTAGTTAGGCTAAAAATTATTCCTACTATAACTCCTGAAATTATTAATAGGATCCCCGACAGCTTACAGTTTTCCCACAGCTTCATCTTGTTGCCCTCTCTTGGACTTTAAAGGAATAATAAACACACTCTTGGAAATGTTAAACACACAGTACACTTAATGGGAAATATGCAATTAAGGAAAAATATATATGGTTAAAATCACACAAAATAAAATGGTAAAGAAGGTAAAGAATGACAATATAAAAATCACAATAGCAATATAAAGGTATAAAAAATAGTAAATATTAAAAAATATGAAAAACAATAGATATGAAAATAATAAATATGAAAATCACAATAAGAACAATATATAATATGGTTATAAAGAATATATGGTAATACGTATTTCCACCTCCGTGAGTATTCACTCAAAATTTATTGCACTTTTGGAAAATGATTCTACCGTCCTTCTCTTTGGTCACAGCTCATTGACCTGGGACACCTGTCTTGTGAACGATTTGGAATTGTTATTGTACTGGTGGTGTTGTGATTTCACCTGTGGCTTCTTCAGCCTCTGGTTCTCCTTCCCTCTCTTGGACCTGTCTACGCAGGTCCACCCGTGTCTCTGCAAGATCCCTTGAGGGGGGGTCACAAGCTACACATGAGGTTAAATGAAACCAAGTGTCACCCTTGCCCTGCAATCGAACACAGTGTGATGTCCTCGCTGTCACCCTATGGGGTTTCGACCACCTCGGCTCATTCCACTTTCTCCTGAACGTCCTCAGCCTCACCCACTGTACCGTCGTTGGAGGGGGGTCTGCTGCTGGAGATGGATTGACCTGGCATGAAAAAGTCTTAATGAGAGCAGTCAGTTTATCAAAATAGACAGCGTGAGATAATGGTGTCACAATGGCATCCGACAGTGCATTCCGTGGCCCTGGAAACTGGCGACCTGTAAACAATTCAAAAGGGGTGAATCCTGTGATTCGGTTAACAGATGATCTTACTGACATTAAGGCCAATGGCAAAGCTGACAACCAATTTAGTTTTGTCTGTGCACAGATTTTAGCCAATTTGAGTTTTAGTATGAGATTCATTCGTTCAACCTTACCTTGGCTGGCAGGATGCCAGACTACACCAAATGCATGTTTTAGGCCTAGGGCCTTTTCGACGACTCGCAAATGTTCATTCTTAAAATGGCTGCCATTATCTGTCGTAAACGCCGGGCGAAACCATAGCGCGGAATATAATGGTTAATTAAACATTTTATCACCGCCGTACTGTCTTCTCTGCCTACAGGATAAGCTTCAGGCCATCCAGTGAAATAGTCTATGATTACCAGAAGATAACGCTTACCCTGTATCCTCGTGATCATGTCTGTGAAATCAATCACGATTTCGTCCCCCGGACCACCGGTCAAAGGAAACGAACCCCTTGTTGGTTTAATCGTGGGTTTAATGTTATATCCCTGACAAACTTCACACGTGCTCACATGTGCTGAGACCATAGCTTTTAAAAAAGGATGCCACCAATATTCAAGCGCTCTCATCATCTGTTTGTCCCCGACATGGCTCACTCCATGAACCTCTACCATGATGGAATGACACAGACTCGCTGGGAGCGCCGGACGTCCATCCGGAGCTTGCCACAGTCCGTCAGAGGCACGAACAGCTCCATGTTGTGCCCACACAGAGACTTCTTCAGGGGTACAGCGCTGATGCTCTTTACAAAGGTATTCCCTTGTGAATCTCGGCAATAAATCATTAGATGTTCTTTCTGATGTGCACATCATCTGCGAGGACACATAACCAGCAGCAGCTTTTGCCGCCAAGTCTGCTGCGTCATTGCCTCTGCTCAAAGAGCTATCCACCTTAGAGCGACCAGCGCATTTAATCACTGCCACCTCTGAGGGGATCATCAGAGCCTCTAAAAGGTCTCTGGCTTCACATGCATGTGTTATTGGTCGACCTGACGAAGTGATAAAGCCACAACGTTTCCACAACGGCATTTCTACGTGTACAGCTGTAACAACATAAGCAGAGTCAGTATAGATGTTTACACGGTGTCCACCAGTATGTCGCAAGGCTTTGATCACTGCTATCATTTCTGCCCTCTGTGCTGACTGCTTCCCCTCTAACCTTGCTGCATCCCTCGTAATCATCTCATGTCCTACCTGCTCTACCACTGCATAAGCCGCTTTCAAACTTCCGTCCTCCGCCCTGAAACAGCACCCGTCAGTGAACAAAGTCATGACTGGCTCAGGGCCAGTCAATGGTTTTGCAAACAAACCTGGTCTGACCACTGATGCCCTCTCTGTGATCGGTGCACAGTCGTGTGGTTCTCCCTCCTCCACCAAATCTGCCATGTTAATGCCCTCATGTGTATATATGATATGGTCGGCGAGCAAAATTGCTGCAATGCGTCGCTGTCGTAAAGGGGAAAATGTGAATGATTCAGAATTAACAAAAGATGCGATTGAATGCGTGGTTAAAACAATTAGGTGGTGGCCCATAACGATGTGAGACGTTTTCTTCACTATCTTTGCCAATCCTGCGACAAACCTGCTGCATGGTGGCTGTCTTTGTTCTACACTGTCCAACAACATGCTAACATACATCAACACTTTTCTGCCCCCCTGGTCTTTTTGATAAAGTACCCCATGTGCACTTGACCCTGTCTCAGAGACATCTAAGTGAAATGGTGATCTGTAATCGGCACTGCTGAGATTAGCTGCATGTGCCATCTGTTGTTTCAGGTTAATGAACGTCCGTTCAGCTTCCTGTGTCCACTCAATGTCTGCTCTCAAATTCTTCATACCCTGTTGTTTTACAAGATCTCTCAAAGGGGCTGTTAATGAAACATACATTGGAATATAATGTCTACTATACCCTGTTAGGCCTAGAAATGACAACATCTCTTTAACCGTGGTTGGTTTTGGATGACTCAGAATTCCTCGTCTATGGGCTACAGTTAGCGTGGAGCCCTCTGGGGTGATCATGCGACCTAGAAATGTAACACAAGGTCTGCAAAATTGCAGCTTTTCCTTGCTTACCTTGAAGCCACTTTTGTGTAATTGTCTTAACACAGCTTCGCTCCCCTCCAGGCATCCTTGCTCTGTTTTGGCTGCCAAAAGGAGGTCATCAACATACATGATCAACACACAGTCTCCAGGCAAACTACAGTCCTGTAATTGTTGTATTAATGCATGGTTAAAAAATCCTGGTGATAAAACAAACCCCTGGGGTAATCTGTTGTAAGAATATTGACAACCTTTGTATGTAAAAGCCACACACGCCTTGCATTCCTCTGCTAAAGGGATACAGAAAAATGCGTTAGCCAAATCAATACATTGTCACGGTGTCGTGCCGGATCGAGACAGACGAGAATGCAGGCATACAAAAAACGGGAAACTTTTAATCACTAACACAGACTGGTACACAAAACGCAAGACAATCAATAACTGACCATGGGAAAAACGGAAACACAGAGTATAAATAGTCTTTGATAACGAACAATGATGGCTGGCAGGTGCGGGAACAGCGTGATCACAAATGACGGACAGGTGCGGGATAGTGAATATAAGTCCATGGGGAAAAACCGGCAGGGAAACGGACGGGAGTGTTACATACATGTAAACCAATTGTGCTCAGGTGTTATCACAGAGAGTGCAGTATACGGATTAGGCACTGTTAACGATGGTGTAGCCACAACAGCATTGATTGCTCTCAAATCATGTACCAACCTGTACTTATTCGTGCCTGGTTTCGGCACCGGAAAAATAGGTGTGTTCCACCTAGATTTGTATGGTGTAATAACACCCCTCTCTAGGAGACCTTTTACTGTTGCGGCCACACCCTCGTCCGCCTCAGGTTTGTTGCGGTATTGTGGAATCCAGATGGGGTCAGGTGTGCTTAACTGAAAGTAAACTGGAGACATGTTACAAAAACCTACATCTGTTGGGCCCTGAGACCAAAGATCCTCAGGTAAATTTTTTATGATGTCTGGTGCTCCCACACTATCTGACAGCTCCCTGCCATGGAATCTAGAAACCTGCACATGCTCTAAAGCTCCAGTGTCTCGTGTGGCACCTTCTATCCAATAGGCTTTGTGTTTAGGTGAATATTTAACATCCGTCTTCTCCGTGGGCTCCCAATCCTGGGCGGCCAACAGTGTTTTTGTAATCTTACCTAGCTCCCTGGCTTCGTGGCTTGGGTGTAAGGCTAACGATATGTGAGGTGCTGCTGTGTCTGCCATCTCATACCACTTCAACTGCTCTTACATTTACATTTACATTTACATTTACATTTAGTCATTTAGCAGACGCTTTTATCCAAAGCGACTTACAGATGAGGAAACATTGGAAGCAATTATAACAACATAGGCAACGAAAAATACATAAGTGCATCAAACTAGTCCATTAAAGCCTAGCACAGTATAAAAGCTAAGAATAGCGAGGTTAGTAATTTTTTTTTTTTTTTTTTTAAAGAAGGAAAGGGAAGAGAATTAGGAAAAACTCAATCAGCAACGTGTTGACGGAAGAGATGCGTTTTTAGGTGTTTTTTAAAGATGGCAACCGAGTCTGCTGATCTTGTAGCAGCTGGTAGATCATTCCACCAATGTGGAACAGATCCAGTGAAGGTACGGGAGAGTGACTTTTTTCCTTTTTGGGATGGTACCACTAGCTCTTCAGTCAGCTTCACTGGAGCCATCACTCCTTCTTTACTCACAAAAATTCCAGCTCCCTCCAACACCCATCTGTCTCCCTCCACTTCCTGAAACATGTCTTCATAAATGGTTATGTAATTTCTGTCATAAAACAATGTACAATGCAATGGGTCTATGGGGGGTAAATAGATATCTAAATTTGAAATCCATGAACGGTATTTATTATACAGTTCCATTGCTGTGCCCCACTGTGTATCATCATCTAATTTTACCCAGTATAGATCAGCTGCCTCCTCCTCCCCACACGAGGTCAGCATCCACTGGCTGTCTGTCGTATTACCTGATAGGGAACAGTTAATGGTTGTACCATCTGGAAATTTAACAATTACCCCTTCTTCTGAGCACAGAATGCTAGCCCCTAATTTTATTAATAAATCTCTACCCAACAGAGGAATGGGAGCATTGCTGGAGAAAAGGAACGAGTGTGATAAGCATTGATTTGCCACTTCAACTTTAAAGGGTTGTGTCATTTGCCAGCTTTCCCTTCCCCCAGAGAATCCGACGACCGTCACAATCTTGTCACTCAAATCAGATTGTTTTATGCCGCCTGTGACAGTCGAATAGGTGGCTCCGGTGTCTACCAGAGCTTTTAATGGTTTGTTGTTTACCATTAACGAAATGAGAGGTTCGGCCCCAGCCCTCATTTCGGTTCTCTGGGGGCCCCTTCAATAAACGCTCGCGCCACCCTCGGGGCCCGATGGCGGGAACATCGTCACCTGTAGGTTGGAGGGTGGTGGAGGGTATTGCCCCGGGTTGTATGGGGTTTGTGGTTCCCTGCCGCAACCACCGGCACCACCTCTTCGAGGACCCCATCCCTCCGCAGGTGGTCCGTTAAACTGACCTGAAAGCTGTGGACACTCTCTCATCCAGTGGCCTGCCTCACCACACACGTAACAATTTCCCTCGCCCTGCTGCCTCCCTCCATAAGACCCCCTCCCTCTATTACTACCCCTCCAATTGCTCCTTTGTCTATTTCCCCTCCCACCTGCTGCATGGGCGTCTGTACCATAGGGTGGGCCGTTATATTGGAAAGGGGGTGGCTGATAGGGTTGTTGTGGCATTTGCTTACTCTTTTTTGTCCCTCCCTCATTTTTTGCTTGTTCCAACTGTAGTTTTAGCAACTCTATTTTTATCTTTTCTAATTGTTCTTCCTCTTTTCCTGTTTTCTCAACAGCCCTATCTGTGTGGTGGACTAAATGCCTTTCCCATATTTCGTTACTAGCAATTGGAATGTCAGGGTTATTTTCCATTATTTGTTTAACACCACTAGGGGCACCTGCCATGACTGCTGCTCTGAATATGTCTCGTGTAATTGGGTTGGTTAAACTATTTTCTTCCACCATCTGTTCCCACTCAGCAGCGCACCTGAAATAATATGCTGCACCTGTCTCACCTGGTTTTATGCGAAACTTTATGTTTTGGTATACGGTGGGTGGCAATGGATACAATCGACCGAGTGCCCTGCCCACCATTGTGATTACTTTTGAAAAATCAAGATCATTTGGATATTGTAATGTTTGGGCTTCGAGTTCAAAACTCCCCATCTGAGAGGCTGTCAAAATCTGACCCAACAGACACCTTATGTCACCCAAAGCCAAAACGGTACCATGACTCAAGGCCGTTAATTTACTCAACCACTTAGAGCCCCCTGATGTAATTGGAGGAAGTTTACTGGAAATAGCAGTCATGTCACTGTGTGACCAGGGCTGGTACTGCACCCCAGTGCTCTTTACTAACAATGGGGCTTGTACGCCTGGATATAGCTGATTAGTATGGTGACTCATTGCCTGCTCTCTCTGCTCTGGCTCGTTAGGGGGGCAATGATCAATTGAAAAATTAGACAGCTGCTGCTCTTTTTCCCTTCCCCTAGTACGTTTTGCTATTGGCTCCTCATCCATTACCATCGTTCCCTTAATACATACTGTATGCATCGTGCCCTGGGCCTGACCTGTTGTTTCTATAGGGCCAGATGCTCTACAACTTCCCCTTTCATCTTCACTTCCTACTCCGTTCTCACTACCATCACTTCCCTCTGGAAGTTCCATATTTTCTGCCATGTGGCGCATTGTCTCATTCACCTGAGCTCGTGCCGCATGTACCTATTCTGTCACTACCTTGCCCAGGTGTTGTACCTCCTGTCGAAGCACTTCTAATTCTTTTAAATTACAGTCTAAAACTCCCTCTCGTACCTCAAGCATGACCTGTTGTTTGCTGTGAGTCGTGGTTGGTGAGATGTAGGGTGGGGGCTGAGCAAGGGGCGGATACAATGGGCGGAACTGTTCAGGGGGCGGTGCTAGTGACTCAGTCTCCCTATTTTCATCCTTCACTTTCAGTCTAACATCATCCTCTGTAGCTTTCCCTTCCTTCCTATGTCTAATGGGTGATAAAGCTGTTGCCACGAGTGCAATACGAGTCCATTTTCTTAACTGTTTTTCTAAGTCACACCCTTTATTTTTATATCGATTTGCATTATACCATTTAATCGTTTTTTCATCACCTTTATGTCTGACTAACCTACAATGAGCCTTTTTCTCCATATTTCTTATTTTCGAGGTCAGGGGCACTTTAAGTTTCTCTGCCTCTTTCGTCCATGCATAATTATCACACAATTCTACCCAACATTCCTGAGCTTCTCTATGTCTCCCTTTTTTCTCTCTTGGTTCAGCCTGTGCTATCATCATCTCAGCGATACTCTGCCATTGCGCTAATACGGTCGGACATTCGTGTTCATCACACTCCTTTTGAAACTCTGCCATTCTATTTATTTACTTATATATATATATATATATACATGTATGTATTCAATATAACTTTCCTACTAGTTCCTTTACGATCGTCTCCTTACCCCAACTTAAATTATACACATACACAAAGTCTATTCACTCCACACATTCACACCAGAATAACGAATTTATGGATTATCTTTAATCCACGGGACTTCACCCCAGCAGAATTTGTGATACGCCGATCACGGGATTTCTTTCCCAACAGACTTTAACTGTTTTAATTTTAGGGACTCTAACCCTTATTAAACAAGATTCCAACTTGTTTTAATTCCAGGGACTCTAACCCTTATTAAGAAGCTTTTAAATCAGATTTTCCTTATTTCAATTTTACTCGTCTATTCATCGAGATGTTCATCAAATTTAACACAGAAATTTAGTATATCCAATAGCAGAATTCGTATTAACAGGTTTACTGCCCTTACCTTATTTATTTTAGCCGGCTTTTGTGTTAAATCTGAATCGTCTCGATCTTTTTTCCCTCCCCCACGGGGTCCGCCGAAATGTGGCGCGAAAACTTTCCTTTGTCTCCAAATCACGTCGACGGGTCACCAACTATTGGACTTTTGAAACTCGAGTCCTGCGTGTTCAAAATTTGAAGAAAAGTCAAAGAGATCGTTTTTCCCAATAAGTTTAAGTAGAATTTATTATCAGATGTAAAAGCTTCTTCCAGCTGGGGCTGTTTTTATCAACATACATATGAGACAACCAACCGCATACACTTTCGGGTTACAAGTATTTATAAAATATGTGACGTCGATTCTCTCTTCGGCTCCTCCCCTTCATTGGACGGGCGTTCAATCCTCCGGAACCAATCAACTCGGGACATGTAAATCTGACTCCATTCTCCCCCAACCATTGGTTCCTGCAAAACATTTTGAAAATAGCCGGTCCTGCCGAGAGATGCGATTGACGCACACACACACATACACTCACACACTTGTTATCGGAGACCCTGCTTCTGCATTCCTCAGAGCTCCTGTTTCACACTTCTGCCAACTAGTTTTCAAGACAAAAAACCCGAGAGAACATGGACATATATTTGACAGTAAACATGAATTTATAATACATAAAACATCATAATCCCAATATCACGTCTATTTGCTTCTCTCTCCCATAACTCTAAACATTTACATGCTTCATCATATTTTTCTCTTTCTTTTGTAGACATTTTAAATATGTCTTTTTCCCCCATGTGTTCTCTTATTTTCCCTAATTTTGTGGTACTAAATGTACCGTTTTCTGGAAAGTTACCTTTTTCTTTTAAATAGGGTACACCTTGTAAACTTCCCGTTCCCCAATTTTTCCTCATTTCTCTGTATGTTGGTTTATCCATATTCACGATTCTGAGTAGTCCCCCCTCTAATCAGGCTGTTTAGAATCTAACACGATTCAGAGTAGTCCCCCCTCTAATCAGGCTGTTTAGAATCTAACACGATTCAGAGTAGTCCCCCCTTCTTAAATCAGACTGTTTAGAATCTAACACGATTCAGAGTAGTCCCCCCTTCTTAAATCAGACTGTTTAGCGCTAAGTAGTCTCCCCTTAATCAGGCTGTTTAGAATCTTTTTGACTCACCGTTTTTCACTTTTGTGCCTTGCACTGAGTTCTTTTGGGATCACGTCAGCTTGGGGTCCGGAGTAGAGTTCTCTCATCCCTGTATGGGGTTAGAGCTGGATTTGCTATGTCCAGGATGATCAGTCAACTCTAGTCCGTTCTCCGTCAGCCTTGTGATCCCTCCCTCGTCGCCAAATTGTTGTGGAATTTTCTTATTCCTTAATCAAGGTGAGTCAATTTTGACAAACGCAATATACAGAGACATCAGGTACTTTGCAAAGTATTTTATTGTCGTTTAATCTGCATCATAAGCAATGAGCATGGTGCAGAGCAAAGGCACTCTTTCCTTCTGCACCCAGAGTATATATGATTAAAAATGTGACACGCCCTCCCTTTGCCCCCTAGCCAGAATCCCGAGCTGGTTTCCGAGAAGTGATGCCCGTTATTCCAAACAGAACATCTTGGCCTCTGCTCGAGGGCAAAGGCAGAGTGGTATGACGTGTATAGAGGAAAACATGATAACAATAGAAAAGAAAACATAGATAAAAACTTCATAACCATATAGACAGACACATCAAGAAGCTAGACTAGAAAATTTCCATTACAATGGTCAACCTTGAACCTTGCTAAAACAGAACTGCGTGTAATCCCGGCTGGCACAAAGATTCATCACAACTTCTCCATTCAACTGGGTTCATCAACCATCACATCTTCCAGAACTGCCAGAAATCTGGTTGACGATCAGCATAACTTCACTGATCAGGTTGCCAGTAAAAATCTCTCTCACATTCTTTCTCGGAATCGGTTCCTCATTTAAGGAATGACCTGCCCGCAGCAACAAGATCAGCAGATTCTGTAGCCATCTTTAAGAACTGTCTGAAAACACATCTCTTTCGTCAACACCTGGCTGATCAGTTCTGACTTCTATCTCCTTTTTTTTGTACTACATTTACATTTAGGCATTTGGCAGACGCTTTTATCCAAAGCGACTTACAGCATATAGCATTATCCTGTTACATAGGTATCTGCAATCCCCTGGGAATCGAACCCACAACCTTGCATTGTTAAAGCAATGCTCTTACCACTGAGCTAGAGGAACGCTTTTATTGCGCTTTGTTGTCCAAATTGTACCACATCTATTAGTCGCTTTGAATAAAAGCGTCTGTTAAATGACTAAATGTTAATGTATGTCAACATTTGTGACCCTTATGTTATCAGAGATCCCCACTGTTGGTCTTTCTCTCATATGTCTATTTCACTCCTCTTTCCCCTCTGTTGAACATTAAAACAATGTTCTGCGCGTTCAAAATTGGAGAGGAGGCCAGTTAAGAAAATGTTGAAATTTATTGATCAGAAAATTAAAAGAAAATACATCAGCTGTGTACAGCAGCCGATGGGTGGGTGGGTTGCCTTAGACT
This sequence comes from Barbatula barbatula, assembly GCF_947034865.1. NCBI lineage: Eukaryota > Metazoa > Chordata > Actinopteri > Cypriniformes > Nemacheilidae > Barbatula > Barbatula barbatula. The sequence goes on from NC_136768.1 coordinate 12,729,113, forward strand.
CAGTCTTACAAAAAGAACTGTTGTCTTAACAAAGGCCCGACCGACAACCGAAAAACATCTTCACAGCATATTTATAATATTTCTTGGGGTGCCTCTTCTTCAGCTGGGGTCCAATCCGCTTTCTCTCCTTTGTCCTGTCTCAGCCAACCAGCTCACTGCCTTGTTTTTCAAACCACCATCCATCTGTAACAAATTTACACGAGACCCCCACACTTTCCAAAATGCTCTGTGCGTAATCTGATCTTAACACACACACATACCCATTTCCTGTGGAAAAAGCCCCACAGTATCAGCGCTAAATTCAACTTACACACTGGTTATATATTGTAAAAGCACGTTTAAACCACAATAAAAATCCTTCACCTCCAACATGTACTTTGATTCATTTCCAAACAAAATGATTGTTAAGCCATCCGATTTTCACTGAAACATACTGTAGTAATGTGAATAAAACAGGATGCCTGGCCTTTCAAGTGAAATTGCGGATGCAAATATTATTATTTTAGTTTATTATTATTTTAAATATATTATACATATTTTTACAAGATGTGATATAGTGGCAGGTGTGTCCAGAATGTGTCTGTGAAGAGTCAGCTCAAAATACCTCACTGCTCATTTACAGTTATTCTGAATTGCTAACACTCATCTCCCTTCTCGTAGTTAAATGTCCACTGGTCTAAACCCGTTCATTCACTCTAAACACATTTCACACGGTTTTACACTTCTGTTGCAAAACAGTAAACACAGCCCTCAAAAATAAAACCCAACTACAACACAGTTAACAGTGATAACACAATTAAAAAACACAGACACTTATTTGTCATGATGTGATTTACAAGGTATAAAAAAGCTGCAACACTGTTGAGTATACTATAACAGGCTAGCTCAAACCCACATGAACCAGGACTCACTGTGCCAAAGCATTGCCAAAACTGACCCAGATACGTTTTAATAAAACTGGGCCACATTTGCAACATTAGATGTGGGCCACTTTAGGCTCAAACCCACATGAGCCAGCACTTACTGTGCCACATCTTTGCCAAATCTGGCCCGGATACATTAATATACAACTGGGCCACATTTGCAACATTACATGTGGGCCACCTTAGGCTCAAACCCACATGAGCCAGCACTTACTGTGCCATATCTTTGCCAAATCTGGCCTGGATACATTAAAATACGACTGGGCCACATTTGCAACATTAGATGTGGGCCACTTTAGGCTCAAACCCACATGAGCCAGCACTTACTGTGCCATATCTTTGCCAAATCTGGCCCGGATACATTAAAATACAACCGGGCCAAATTTGCAACATTACATGTGGGCCACCTTAGGCTCAAACCCACATGAGCCAGCACTTACTGTGCCATATCTCTGCCAAATCTGGCCCGGATACATTTTAATACAACTGGGCCACATTTGCAACATTACATGTGGGCCACTTTAGGCTCAAACCCACATGAGCCAGCACTTACTGTGCCATATCTTTGCCAAATCTGGCCCGGAAACATCTGAATACAACTGGGCCACATTTCCAACATTACATGTGGGCCACCTTAGGCTCAAACCCACAAGAACTGGCATTTACTCTGCCATATCTCTGCCAAATCTGGCCCGGATACATTTTACTACAAATGGGCCACATTTGCAACATTACATGTGGGCCACTTCAGGTTCACCTCCATTTTGTGGCCCACATACGTTTGCTATCTGGGGAGGAGGTGAGGCATCATTCCGAGGGTGGTGAGTATGATTTCCCCTAGCATATGCAATGAAGAAATGCTTTTTCCTACTGTATGCAATGAAGATCTGCTTAGCTCACATTCCATGATGAATGAAAACGCTTTCTGAACTTTGCTAAAATGCACAATACTTGTGTGCAACAAACTGCTTGAATTTTTAATAGATTCAGGGGCAACAAATAGCCTACTGTGATTCACAAGAAGTGTTTAAATTTGCCAGAGTCTAAACTAGCTGTGTTTTCCCTAAATGCTAGTGGCTCTAATGTAAAATAATTTATGTCAAAAGGGTGCAATGCGAGTTGGGGAGTGTCAAATTTCAACACAGGTTTCTCATGTCTGACTGCTGCCCGATTCATTTGCTGGGCAGAGTCATAATGTGTATGATGACAGATTGATCATGATACCAACACGACCCGTGTGTAGCGCTCGTACAGCTGTACGATGTAATATTGAATTATGTAAGTATGATGTAGAAAGTTTTGCCTCACAGAGCCTCATGACGTTGATTGCAATGGTGTGGGGAGCTGTGGGTGTTTTGCTGACAAATATGCGCACGCCATAGAATGGGTTAAAAGGGATGACGTGCAATATTCAAATTTGTTGCACGCCCATCGTGAGAATCATGCCTGTCTGTCAGCAACAAGGGGACTTGAAGTGTTTTCACACACAAAAAGATTAATGATGAGTATTGACATACCAGAAATTTTGGGAAAGGTGCCCTTTCAATTGTTGATAACAGGAAAATATTATGTTTGGTTGATTAGGAACTGTGAACCTGTTGTGATAACGCCCAAGGGTAATTTTCGTCCATGCAAACAGCAATACTTCCTCAAAACAGAAGCCTCAAATCAGAAGACATCAATGGCATAAGGCCAATATTTAATTAGTTTAAAAAGATTAAAAAATAAAGGCATAGTTGTGCCATGCCCAAATTTACCGGTGCGCAGGCCTTTGTTTCCAGTTTAAAAGATAAGAGAAAAAAAAACACAAAGTAAATGTCTCCAAAGTCCAGCTGGCAAAACAAGTTGTTCGTTTTTGGGTCACGAAATTACTGACCGCGGCAGACAGCTGTCCGCAAAGCGTGTCTGCAATTACAGACATCGCAAGTCCAAAAGCAAAGAAGCAATTGATATCATTTTTTAGGGACCATTTCTCTGCTCAGACAGCAGAGGTCATTGCACTCACACGTGCATGCGAATTAGCAAAGAGTAAAAATGTAGACATTCACACAGATAGTAGATATGCATTTGGTGTAACTCATGATTTTGGCACACTGTGGAAACACAGAAACTTTTTAAAATCTGATGGTAAAAACATTCTTAATCACACACAGGTTGCTGATATGCTATCTGCCATTCTTCTCCCATCAGCCATTGTTGTGTGTGACGGTGACACACACACTTTTTTATCAGAAACAATTTCTACAGGAAGCCGACAAGCTGACCGACCTTGCAGCAAAGCAAGCAACATCAGAGACAGACAGATTTCTCCAGAAATCACTAACAAAACTCTTTCTCTTGCAGAGATGCAAACATTTTGCAGAACCGGATAAGCGTGCACTCTGCAAGGAGTGCTCATGTAAATACACAGTCAATGTTTGGGGGGGGGCCAAATGGCCTCACCTGTTTGCCAAAACATTTTTTCTCTGCTTTTGCGATTTTGACGCATGGCCTAGACCACGCGTCAAAAAGGGGGATGTTACAAGGCAATGTGTTTTTGCTCTCAAAATATTTGTGCAGGTCAAAGGAGCAGTAGCAAACGGAGCTGACAAATCTTAACACAGCTTCCAGCCAGGGGACTTCGAAGTAGTCAAAGATTTCAGGAGGAAGTCGTGGGAAAGACACACCTCCCACAGCAAAAGGTGTCCAGGGAGGGGCAACTCCAACCGTATAGCTCTTCGCAATGGTCGTGCTGACTGAAGCGACAGGAGGGGCACTATTGGTGCTCGCAAAGGGAATCAACTGTTCGAGTCGGGGACACATCGAACCCCGACAAAATTAGAGATTATAGAATTTTGTTTCTGTGCAACACTATATTCCAAGTTTAATAAAATGGTATGGGGAGGGACAGTGTTACCCTAATTCTGCTAGGTACTGGGGAACAAATATGTATTTGTGTAGAGGTACGTGTACCTCAGTTGATGTTGTGGATAAGGCAACAAAATTTGAAAATGTGGGCCATTATGTCCCCTGGGACGGCCAAATAAAAAGGAAAGAGACTAGCTCTAACTCAGAAAATTTGAATTATGAGGGAACGGGAGCAACTTCCCAAATAAGAGTGGAAATATGGAAAGTGACGAAGGTTTATGAAGGTGATGAAGGTTTAGCAGGTCAGTATTGGTGTATGTGGTTGGGGTCAGAAGGAAAGACACAGGTCAGAAGGTTCAGATATCATTTCAGCCAAGGAATTTTCAGGCCGCAGAGCAGGCAGAAAAAGAGGCACGAGAAGCAGAGCTAGAAGGTAGATACGAGAATGGCAATATATCAATGCAAAGGCAATAAGGCATGTGCATTGGCACTGATGCAGAAGAAAGAGGTAGAAGTGAATGACAGTCGTTGGTGGTGTATGCAACTCGAGCAGGCTTGGAAAGTCAGTCCTCTGAAATTAGAGGATGAGAGAAGGTTGAAGGGTCAATTACCCTGCAAAGCCACCACCCTGTTGACAGTTGCAAACAGCACCAACGAAGCAGAGGCGGCACGAAAGACGGACTGCAAAGAACCAGGTGGTAAGTACAGTAACAGTTTTGACACCAGGCCTCTGAATATACACCCCAGGATAGGACATGTTTGCCTGTGTAGAGCGAAAGGGGGGCCACTCATAGGAACATCACAATGCAAAAACATAGTGAAAACCAATGAAAACCAACCAAATTGTTCATTTAATAGCTGGAATTTCACCTGCCCGTTCTCAGAGGACGAGGTAGGCCAAAGTGGCGTAGTATGGGTCTGTGGGGAAAGAGCATTCCACAGACTGCCCGTGAAATGGACAGCCTGCTGTTATCCAGCTCTCCTGTCCATAGGAGCAGCTGCCTTCGCACCTAGAAAAATCAGAGAAAAAAGAGATTTGCTCGACGTTGACAGCATGCCCAGTACCTATGAAGGGGCATGGCTGATGGACCCCTGGACATCCCCACAGGGCACTGTCCTGTGGAATATTTTTGGAGGTCTTGGTGGAGCTATAAGCATGACAAAATTGAACGGATTGGCTTGGCAGGTTTTAGCATTGGCAAACTCGACTGAAAAAGCTTTGGGTCTATTGAGCGAGGAGATGGCACAGATGAAGTAGTTTTACAGAGTAGATTAGTTTTAGACATGCTTACGGCAGAGAAAGGCGTTGTGTGCAAAATGCTCAGGGTCAGTTGTTGTTTCTACATTCCGGATTATGCTGATAATGTTACCCACATTATAAACACATGAAGAAAGCAATCAGGGAACCGGATGATTTGACTAACAGTCTGTTGAAATGGTGGAATAGCCAAGGTTGGGGGGCGTGGCTGATGCAGGTGGCATTACCCATTCTAGTGGGATTGTTATTTCTTATAATTATGTTACCATGTTTAATTTACTGTTTTCAAAACTGTTTACATAAAATACTATTGGGGAGCATGGCTGCTATTGAACAAAGGTTCATGGTGCAGACCATCGATCTCACGGAAGGGGAATTTATTGAGTGCGATGACAAAGCCTATGAAATCTGTAAGAGAAAGGGCAGTGCTCATCTTACAGGTTGAGGCATAAAGATTTTGGTTATCATATATGATAAAAGATGGGAATGTGATGGAAATTTTCATGACGTGGGTTTCTTCATGCTAATCTCTGTAAAAATTGATTCAAGACTGTCTATCTTGTTGTTCTTAAATTCCTGAGAAATGTTTTGCTACGTGGCAGACCACTCAGCTTCTTTGCCCTTGAGCAAAGACCAAGAGGTTCTGGTAAAGATAAGGGATGGCGACACATTTTTTGTTACCAAAGATACGTTCTTGCTCAGGGGTGGGGGAGAAGAAGGGGTGTCATGTTTGGATCGTATAAAAGCCCTGTAAGTGAGAAGGAGGGCACCTTCTCTCTGCACCATGCTTGTGATGCAGACTGAATGTCAATAAAATATAAAATACCTTGCAAGGTAACTCATCCTCTCTGTGTGTTGCATTTGTCTAAAGTGTTTAAAACTCACCTAGATTATGTGGGAATTAAGATCAATATATAGATCGATATAAAATGGATGATTAATTTTGTTTAAATCAGATGTATTTTCCTACATGACATGATTGTGAACAAAAGCTTGAAGCTGAGAGTTCTACAGTTGCTAGATGTTGCCAGAGATTGGAATGTGGTCAGTAAGTGGGGGGTGCATGTTCTGCTTATGTGTGTGGGGGAACACCAAGCATCTTTTTGGGGGAAGAAATGTGTACACTGAAGGATCTTATTGTGGTATTAAACGTGCCTTTACATTTAATATGCTTTAGGATTTCATTGTAGATTACTAATTGTGCATAATATGTTGAAAATATAACCAAGTGTGTGAGTTGTGTTAACCAAGAATTTAGGGCTGATACTGTGGGTATTTTTCCACAGGAAATATTATGTAGGTGTGTTAAGATCAGGTTACGCACAGAGCGTGTTGGGGCCTCTATATAATGTGTTACAGATGGTGATTTGAAAAACAAGGCAGTGAGCTGGTTGGCTGGAGACCAGACAAAGAAGAGAGAGCTGATTGGACCCTAGCTGAAGAAGAGACTCGGCGAGAAATACCATATAAAAGCTTGTGAATGTGTTTTTCGTGGTCGGTTCTTTGTATAAGACTTTACGTCTGAGAACTCACCCAGCGGCTGTATTGTTTGAGACTTCTTATCGATAAATTTCAACATTTTCTTAACTGGCCTCTCTCCAATTTTGAACACGCAGAACATTGTTTTAATGTTCATCAATTAAGGAATAAGAAAATTCCACAACAATTGTCATCTGTATATATTGTTCATAGTACATACCTACCGTCATATTTTCATAGAACATACCTACTGTAAAATATTTTCATAACTGTATAATATTTTATCAATATTGTATTCTGTATTTATTCAAACTGTATATCCTGCACTTGCTAATTGCACTTCTGGTTAGACCTAAACTACATTTCGTTACACTGTACTTGTATATGTGTAATGACAATAAAGTTGAATCTAATCTAATCTTATCTTCAAATATTAAACCACGTCCTATCTCATGGAAAAATTATACTGTGGGCTACTAACACATGTCCTTTAATTTATAGCTAATACGCATCTACATTCTAGACCGTTTACTGAATGTTTTGAAAGTGCAGAGTGGGTGACTACAAGGGAAAAAAAACGAGAAGGTCCTGGCTGCTGTACGGGGCGGTGCTACATGTGGGGGGCAGAGATGATCAACGTTGTGCTCCGGTCTCTACTCGTCTCATTGGGTGGGATAATAGGCTTGTTTGAGATGAGCAAAATCTGCGCAGAACCGATCACCGGTGATCACTGCGAGCTGCATGCCGGTTAGAAAAGTGTCCGAGTTACGTCCGCCTTGCTCTGATGTCATGCTGACGTGTGCCAAAAAACCCTTGTGACGGCGAGGCGGCTGTGTCGGATTAAGCAGTCGAGCGCAGTTGCTCTCCTCCGACTGCGCTATTCAAAAGCATGATGGGAAACGACTGACTGACGACACAGCTTCAAGCTCATTGGCTGAGAATGTCATCCGATAAATTTTCTCTTCATTCTAAGAATTAGATTACGCATCTGCATATTTATATTTACATGCAAACTAAACGAAAACAAAACACGCCTAGTGAAGTTAAGAATTAGGACATGCGTTTATTTTATATTTCTCTTCATTAGAATTATTCCTTGTTGTAATTTTCTCTTTATTCTATTGTATGTTTGTGTGAATTAATAAATCAATCCATTAAAAAAATACATGCACGCATACATATCTAAATGGACTGTTTAGTCATTATGCCTCATCTTTGTGTTGTTTCATCTGAGAAGTGTTTGGGTCTTAAAACAAGGGAAGAAATTCTGAAGAATATTTGCTACAATACAGCTTTGACTTGCATGGTATGGAAAAATACTATGGACAGTCCATTTAGATATGTATGTGTGCATGTATATTTTTAATGGATTCATTATAAATTCACACAAACATACAATAGAATAAAGTGAAAATTACAACAAGGAAGAATTCTATTGAAGAGAAATATAAAATGTGCATGTCCTAATTCTTAACTTCACTAGGCGTGTTTTGTTTTTGTTTCGTTTGCATGTAAATATAAATAAACAGATGCGTAATCTAATTCTTAGAATGAAGAGAAAATGCATTAGTCGACATTCTCAGCCAATGAGCATGAAGCTGTGTCGTCAGTCAGTCGTTTCCCATCATGCTTTTTTAATAGCGCAGTCGGAGGAGAGCAACTGCGCTCGACTGCTCAATCCGACACAGCCGCCTCGCCGTCGCGAGAGTTTTTTGGCACACGTCAGCATGACATCAGAGCAAGGCGGACATAACTCGGACACTTTTCTAACCGGCATGCAGCTCGCGGTGATCACCGGTGATCGGTTCTGCGCAGATTTTGCTAATCTCAAACAAGCCTAGTGAGATCCACCGTAGATGCTAAGCGTGCTCTACCATCTTTCTATACTTTTGTTTTGTTAGTTTTATTTTGTGACGCTGGGAAAGAGTAATCTCTCATGTGTGAGAGGATTGCGTTGCTTGTGTTATCTGCCATTAAATGTGCGTGATACAGCCTTTACGCCTCCAACCTCTTTCTTCTATTGACTTGGTGAGAGCTATCCGGGTCAAAGCGTTACAGGACGTGAAAATGGTGACAGAAACTTGCTTGTTATTAAATATGACAAACATTTGTTATGACCTCTGTCTCTCAAAAGTAACTTGCTATTTACTTCATTTACCATTTGTTTATACAATCCTTGAAAATGTCTTACATGTTTTTGTGTAAGCTGTTTATTTGTACATTATTTGACAGTACATTCAGTGATTATTATTGTAACCATCTTCATGTAAAAACAGTGGTATTTCGATTACATCCACTTCGTCTGCGATAAAAAACGCGTAAGCGATCTCGTACATTTTTCACGTTTGCAAGCGACTAAACAGCGAGATTCAGGAAGTGTATGACTTCAAAGGTCTTTTCTGACTCCTCCCCTTACTGCAGCCGCCTACTCTCACCTACATTTCAGGCGAAACAAGCCTATTATTAAGGGCGGCTCTATGTGTCGTCTCACATTGACCTCGCCTTATTGCTTAACGCAAGTAATGACGTCGATTCCTCAGTATGCATCACTTCCGCTATATCTAGCCTCACGGTGTGTTGTATACGTCTGTATTTGGGCAGTTTTTCAATAAGGTTTAACCTTATAATGTATAATGAACTTGTTGAAGAGTTCAGATGCAAAACCCTCTAAATGCCACATCAATAACTTTTGAGGCTTAATTATGGGTTCCCTTTGAAGTTAAGGAATGCAGCAAGTGCAACATTTTATTATTATTGTTGACAATGGAAAACGAGGTTTTTATGACAGAAAAGGATCCAGACAGCTGTTTTACGTGCAAGTAATTGTGTGTGTGCGAGATAAAACAAGTATACACACAAGAAAATGTAATGTAAGTAGTATATCGTTGTTGTTTTTTATGTTGGTGACATATGCATATGTTGTAGTATAATTTAGGATAGCATTGTGTATGTAAATAAGTAGTATATTATTATTTTTCTGTCTGTGAACAATATACATGAATTTACAATAATAATAATTTGTTGTTTTTGAAATAAAGTGAAACAATTTAAATATTTTCTTCGAATTTGTTTTTTCTTCACTTTGAAAGAAAAATTTTAACATTTGTATGAAACAGTAATCATTTTCACTAGACTATATTTCTATAAAATGTTTTCTTAGCTGGTTCTAAAAATCCCGGATTACACAACAGTAATAAAATAAGTAGGCTAATAAATGATACATTCATTTGAATAATGATACAATTATTAAATAAATATATTGTAAAATGAACAATAAGAAACAAACTGAAAACAAAGACTTTTTATAACACCACAATATATTTTGAAGGGTAACTACAAACTGCTACAGTACCATATTCTAACCATAATATGTGAAGTAAAAGCATCATTATAAACTAAATGTATAAACTATGTCGTTTTCGCAAAGTTAATCAAAATCAACCTACAAGTAGAAGAAAGACTCTTGCTTTACAGACGTACATATGAATGAACCATTTCCCCTAAAGTAACTTTATATTACAAAGAGTTTATATTACAATCGGTCTGAACGGCACCGCAATAAGTAGCAAAACAATGTTTTTAGCCTCAGTTCCTGGTTTCAACATAATCTCCTTGTAACCAATGGAAAGAGTGGTCAGGCCAAATTTAACTATAACCCCGCCTGCTAACCAATGGGGAGCCCCGCCCCATATGCAGTACTGCAGGCCGCAGCCAGGTGTACTTGGTTCGTTCAGCTCTCGCGCGTTTATGTGTTTCTACGAGGTCCTGTAGGTGCATGTAAAGGTCCTCCTCTGCCGGTTTTTCTTTACTTTTTTGTCGTGCGAATCATAGTTGCCAAGTCCGCTTATAATACGCGACTTTGGGCTTGTATTTACAAGTCGCTTGGAAAAATGTGGAGTCGCAGGTTGCGGTTTTTTGGGCTTATTTTTAGAAACTTGGTTGCTTAATGCCAAAAATAATACGCGACTCTGTGCTTCACGTTTTTGTAGGCTGGTCAACAGTAGGCATATTTATTAAGTTAAGATTTAATCCCTTGGCGATCAATAAAGTAGCCTATCTATTTATCTATCTGTTTGTTTGTCCAATCAGTTCTTCTCATTCGCGCACTAGGCCTACTGCGCACGCAAGCTCATTCGTGCATCATACCTCTAACGTCACGCGGGTAAATCTCAACAACAAAGTTGATCTGGCTAGTGCAAGTTACGGAGTTTTTGCGATAGTAGTAGGCCTACTGGTTCGTAGTGAGAGTTGGCATAATGTCCACAAAGTGGTCGAAGTATGGGAAAAAATACAATCCTGACTGGGAGAGGCAGAAAGAGCTCAAGGATTGGATTCGTCCCGTTACAGGGGATAACAGTAAGGCTCTTTGCAGGTTCTGTAAGGCAGACATAAGAGCACACCATGCAGACCTTATGCAGCATGCTCGCACAGAAAAGCAGAGAAGGAATGCTAAACCATTCTCATCATCAAGATTAACGGATATTGGATTCACAGTAGTAAAATCATCAACCAAAAGCCAAATGACAGAGCTTCGGCTCGCAACCTATGTGGCATGTCACACGTCTATACACACAGACACACACACACACACACACACACACAAATGTGTGTCTTGTACAATGATTTTTAGATTTCTGTTTTGTAAAACTTGAAAAATAAAGTACGTTTTGGCTTTGGAAAAGTAATTGTTTCACTCATTATACAAATAGTCTATGCTGTTTAGGCTGTGGCAGGTTACAGCGACTTTGGGGCACCTTTTAGGCATTGGGCTTCTTTTGGGCTTCTTTTTGAGGTGAGAGTTGCTTATTTGTCTCGCGAGAGTTGGCAACACTGGTGCGAATCTGTAAACGGTCAACATGTCTGGTAGAGGCAAAGGCGGTAAGGGTCTCGGGAAAGGAGGCGCTAAGCGTCATCGCAAGGTTTTGCGTGAAAATGTAAAGTGGTTACTCAACCACTTGCAGGAATTTCTACCCTTGTGATACACAAGCAACAGGCGTACACCAAAAGTTTATAAAAATACAAAATTTATTTATACAACCATTTAAAAACTAAACACAATTGTATGCATAATACATTCAAGGGCTAGGAGTAAAACCACAATCTGGCACCCCTGGGCTAGACGGCGAATGAGAAAAGGGGGCTAACATACAAAATCACCCCAATGAAGTCATTTGTAATGGTCACACGTGAGATTTAAACAACAACAGCAAGCAGCAAGTCAAAAAGGTATCAGTGTAAACAATTCAAACTAAACCCCACACATTAAGCTATAATTATATAACTAAAATCAGTTTGATCTGTATATTAGCCTTAAAACCCGTTCGCGTGTAAAAAGTTGGAAATAAAACCCCAGCGAGCAGCCTCACTAGTCCGAGAAATGTTTACACTGTCAAAGCATCACAATTATAATATACATAAAATAAAGTCTCATCGAACAGTCAACAGTCTCGTCACTCACGACCCCGCCCACTTGGCGCTCGTAGTGCAAAAGGGAAGCACTAAAGGTAAGGCGATGATAGCAACACACAGACGAGTCCCGACTCCGACGATTTCCAGGACACCGTGGCCAGCAGGGAAAACCGGAACTTTAGAGCGGAGCTGGGAGACGAAGGAAGTGCAATCAGTCCTAAATAAATACACGTCAGTGCTTTCGTACAAGACTAGTACCACTTTCCTCAATGTGAATGAGTAGCGCGCGTTGATTTTTCTCGTGGACCCCTCGCTGCCAGAAGTCACTCGCGATCGGTCGTTGCCGTTGCCCCAATAAACCGGCACGAAGGCGTTGCGCTTAACTCGTTGCGGTATCTCTCACCGTCAACCAACCTAGTAAGGACTGCATGCTGGTTCTTTTATCCATGCAACTTCCGATCGCGTTGTGTCACTGGCTCGTCAGTCACATTGGACACACCTGAAACAAACTTGTAGATACACATGCACACCTGATAGACATTAACCCACACAAGTTGTCAAACAATCAGTGTTCTCCTCCCGTTACAATAACATCCAGGGCATCACCAAACCCGCCATCCGTCGTCTCGCCCGCCGCGGCGGAGTCAAGCGCATCTCTGGTCTCATCTACGAGGAGACTCGCGGTGTATTGAAGGTGTTTCTGGAGAACGTTATCCGTGATGCCGTCACTTACACTGAGCATGCTAAGAGAAAGACCGTCACCGCTATGGACGTCGTGTACGCGCTGAAACGCCAGGGACGCACCCTGTACGGCTTCGGAGGTTAAACGTGACCCGGACTCCCATTCAAAACCCAATGGCTCTTTTAAGAGCCACCCATGATTTCATATAAAGAGTTCTCCGTTCAGTATCATCACATGAAACAAAGACTTTATCGCTTCCTCATAACGAGAAGAATTTAAACAGTTGCGTGATGTCGCACAAGTCTGTTTTCATTATGAAATTATGAGAAACATTTAATGGTTTTATTCATAGGCAGTTGCTTTCGTGTCATGTGCAAATGTCAAATTGTTAGTTTAGGGGTTTAATAAGACGCACTCTCTTAATAACGGCTTTGGACAAGCTGGCGTCTGCTAAATAAGTAAATTGGAAGTAAATCCTTCAGAAAGAAAACATGAGTGGTTCCAAGATGAGATTGTGTTTCTAAATCATGTTGTTATTGTTCATCCCTGTTTGTTTGTGTTAGTTCGCAGTGTTTTTCGAATGCCTTAAGTTAAAACAAACCGACTGCAGTGTGATTGATATTCATGCGCAATAAAACTCAATGTAATACGTGAGTGCGATACTTTGCGATTCTATTTCTCAGTAATGGACAGTAACGACACGATCTCGCACAGTGTATGCAGAGACTTTAACATGAGCGGGAAGTTAAAACAAAAGAAACAATTGTGGGGTTGGGGACATGTCGATGGTCACCGCGCAGGGTGTTTAGTGTCACGTGCGCGTGCTTCCATTGCGTGTCTTCGTTGGCCCAACCCTTAAACTGTTTCTATTGGTCATCTCACAATTTGACAGGTGGCCAATAAAAGTGTTTCCCGCTCATAGCCTCGCGTCTGAACATGTCCCCAACCCCGCAATTGTTTCTTTTGTTTTAACTTCCCGCTCATGTTAAAGTCTCTGCATACACTGTGCGAGATCGTGTCGTTACATATTTAAATTGTTTCACTTCCAACAAATTATTATTATTGTAAATTCATGTATATTGTTCACAGACAGAAAAATAACAATATACTACTTATTTACATACAAAATGCTATCCTAAAATATACTACAACATATGCATATGTCACCAACATAAAAAACAACTACTTACATTACATTTTCTTGTGTGTATACTTGTTTTATCTCGCACACACACAATTACTTGCACGTAAAACAGCTGTCTGGATCCTTTTCTGTCATAAAAACCTCGTTTTCCATTGTCAACAATAATAATAAAATGTTGCACTTGCTGCATTCCTTAACTTCAAAGGGAACCCATAATTAAGCCTCACAAGTTATTGATGTGGCATTTAGAGGGTTTTGTATCTGAACTCTTCCATTGTTTATCAATAAGTTCTTTATACATTATAAGGTTAAACCTTATTGAAAAACTGCCCAAATACAGACCGTATACAACACACCGTGAGGCTAGATATAGCGGAAGTGATGCATACTGAGGAATCGACGTCAATACTTGCATTAAGCAATAAGGCGAGGTCAGTGTGAGACGACACATAGAGCCGCCCTTAATATTATCCCACCCATTAACCAATGAGACGCGTAGAGACCGGAGCACAACGTTGCTCATCTCCGCCCCCCACATGTAGCACCGCCCTGTACAGCAGCCAGGACCTTCTCATTTTTTTCCCTTGTAGTCACCCACTCTTTACTTTTGATGAACATTAAAACAATGTTCTGCGTGTTCAAAATTGGAGAGAGGCCAGTTAAGAAAATGTTGAAATTTATTGATCAGAAGATTCAAAAATACAACAGCTGCTGGGTGGGTTTCTCAGACGCAAAGTCTTACACAAAGAACCGACACCCCGAAAAACAGTTTCACAGCTTTCATAATATTTCACGACGGGTCTCTTCTCCAATCAGCTTTCTCTTCTTTGTCTTGTCTCAGCCAACCAGGTCACACTGCTTTGCTCTCGAATCATCTGCAACACATTATATAGAGGCCCCCACAATCCACCACATTCCATGGGGCTCCCTGTGTTATCTAATCTTTACACACACACATACCGTTTCCTGTGGAAAATACCCTCAAAATCAGCCCCTAGTTCTTGGTTACACTGGTTATATTTTCAACATATTATGCACAGTTAGTAATCAATAATGGAATCATAAAGCATATTAAATGTAAAATCACGTTTAAACCACAATAAAAATCACAATACAAAATCCTACACTTTCAAAACATTCAGTAAACGGTCTAAAATGTAGATGCGTATTAGCTATAAATTTAAGGACATGTGTTAGTAGCCCACAGAATAATTTTTTCATGAGATAGGACGTGGTTTAATATTTGAAGTTAAGGGACTGAACTCATTGGTCAAGCGTACAGATACTGTAAATAAGACAAGTTGTCCCACAGGTTTGTTTTCATCTGTTGTGGAAGTCATTCCTGGAATAACATGCCTTCCGCAGATAAAAATGAAAACCATCATTGGTGTCTTAACATCCAGCAGCTTTAAATTGTAGTGGGATTTTAACCTGACAGTTTATAAAACACAACGTTTTAATGATCAACGCCTCATCACACATTGTGTGTAAATCATCAGATTCAACAGGGATGCGGGTTAACACCCAAAATGACCCGCACACATCCGGACGAAATTACACGCTGGCTTTGTGTTACTAGTTATTTGACAAAACGCTGGAATTGTCAATCAGATCATGTAGTTGCTCTTAAAGGAGCCGTGTGAAGGTTATTTAAGCGGCACTTAAGCACGTTCTCTGCGAATGCGCCGATCCAGACGGATGTCTTTGGGCATGACGGTAACTCTCTTTGTGTGGATGGCGCACAGATTTGTGTTTTAAAACAGATTGACCAAATCCGCCTCACTGGATTACGGGCAGATTTCGTTGCGAGCTGCTGCCTCAGGGCTTTGTCACCGGTTGATTCACGGGCGGTCTGCTTGGTTCTTGGCGCTCAGGTCGCAGTTTCCTCTGGAGGCGTGGGTTTGAATCCCACTTCTGACATTGCTATGCACACGCGGGAGCCTCCATTCGCGAGCTTGCCTTTGCATGGAGACTGTCGCTTTCTGCCGGATGGTGTTAGGCACAGGAGTCAGAGTCTGGCTGCAACTGCAGCTGCCTTGAAGTTGCTAGTAATCCACTGGAGGGCTTGATTGGAAAGTGCAGTTGTGTTCCATCAGGCACGTGCCACCATTCTCTTCGTGTGCTTTTTTCAGCTAAACCATTGCCCACTTGCATCAGGATCTTGCTTTTATAAATGACTGTATAATAGAGTGTATTAAATGTAACTAAATGCAGATACAAGACCTAATGAATTATAATAAAGCATTAAATCAGAGGGGGAAGTGTCTAAAAGTGAGGGGGACATGTCCCCTCTTTCCCGCCCTCCGGTAATAATTGCGCCCCTGGTCGGACGTTACTTCTAAATGGCATCTGTGTCAGAGCCAGTTCCAGGAGAGGCAGAGTCTAGCTGCAAGTGTGTACAGTATTTAATGTAGCTAAATGCAGATACAAGACCTTATGAATTATAATAAAGCATTAAATCGGAGGGAAACATGTCCCCTCTGTCCTGCCCCTGGAAATAATCCTGCCCCTGGTCAGACATTATTTCTAAAAGACTGCCTTTATCCCGGACAGTTTAAGACACGGGTGTCAGAGCCAGTTCCTGCATAGGCAGATTCTGGCTGCAACAACAGCTACCTTGAAGTTGCTAGTAACCACTGGAGGGCTTGATAGGCAAGGGCAGTTGTGTTCCATCAGGCACGAGCGTGCATTCTGCCTGACCCTTTCTCCTTTGTCTGCCATTATGTTCTTCGTGTGCTTTCATTCCTGTGCACGGCTATTCCTATTCCAGGACACGTGGCAACCATCAAAAGTGATACGACTAGGCTTTTTATGGACGTGACAAGGACTCTACCCACTTGGTTTCTGCCAAATGTTTGTGTTGGATGGGAACTGCCCCTAAAAACAGGCAGCAGGGAGTTCTAAGAACGGATATGCCTGCTTGTGACCATGATGTGATACAATAGGAGAAAATAAAATAGATCGTTGAACGCTAAATCTCTTTGGGAGCGTCCGTCAGCCACATGGGCCCAACTCTTACCTGACCATTTTCATTTCAGTTACAAAATAGCTTAACATTTCAATATGCAACGTTTCATGAAAATAAACATAACAATTAACAAAATCCACAACATTTCATTACATCGGTTTCGTGAATTTCCTATGAGGTGTAAAAGCACACTATGTGCATCTGCCATGCCGCAGCTAAACGATTATTCACCCCGGGAATAATTGCGCCCCTGGGCGGACGTTATTTCTAAAAGGCCTCTGTGGGCTGCAATCACAAGTCATTCCGAAAGTTGTTGGACCACCGCTGCAGAGACGTCCGATCCACTCAGGTTGTAGCCAAGTCAGTCAGGATGGCTGATAGGAGGAGCGGTGCTGCTAGAGCTCGCAAATAGGAATCCACTATTCGAGTCGGGATGCATCGAGCCCCGATAAATTAGAGAGGAAGAAGGAAACGACATTCAGTTTCTGTGCGACCCTATATCCCCAGGGTTTATAAAATGGTATGGGGAGGGACAGTGGGACCCCAATTCTGCTAGGTACTGGGGAACGAATATGTATTTGTGTAGAGGTACGTGTACCTCAGGTGATGTGGTGGCCACAACATGGGAACCGGATAGATCAGTATTGGTGTATGTGGTCGAGGAGAGAAAGGACACAGGACACAGGTCAGAAGGTTTAAGCAGGTCAAAAGAATAATGTAACAGACATCATAAAGCACATGAAGAAGGCCAACGGGTTAGATGACTAACATCCTGTTGAAGTGGTGGAATTGCCAAGGTTGGGGAGCGTGGCTCATGCAGGTGGCATTGCAGATTCTTGTAGGGTTGTTATTGGTTATGATAAAGTTACCATGTTTAATTCACTGTTTTCAGAACTATTTAGTGAGACATGTAAGAGAAAGGGCAGTGCTCATATTACAGGTCGATGTATAAATATATATGGTAAAAAGGGGGAATGCAATGGAAATTTTCTATCCTTGCTTCATGACGTGTTGATCTTTGTTTTTCATTCCTGTTATTCTATCCTTGCTTCACGAAGTGGTTATCTTTGTTTTTTATTTGCCCTTGAGCAAAGGCCAAGATGTTCTGCTTGGAAAAAGAGGCATCACTTATCGTAAACCACCTCTGGATTCTTGCCGGAGGGCAAAGGGAGTGGGTGTCACGTTTTAATCAGATATAATCTCTGTGTGCAGAAGAGAAGAGCGCCTTTTTTTCTGCACCATGCTCATTGCTGTAGATGCAGACTAAACGACAATAAAATAATTTGCTAAGTACCCCAAGCCTCTCTGTGCGTTGCGTTTGTCTCGGCTGACTCACCTAGTTTAAGGAATAAGAAAATTCCACTGAACCCTCGTTGTAAACCTGCCGCAGTCTTACTTTATCATCAGGAAAACCCTCCGTCTTCTATGTTTTTCATCGTTCCACAAGTACAATGCTTCAACCCCTCGAAAGCGGTTCTGATTGGACACCCTGTAAAAGAGAATGCTCCGCTGAGAGGTCCCACTGAGACTTTTATTCGGATCGCTGGATTTAGAGTCCAAATGCTATAAAAGGATAAAAAAATGCTACTTAATCTCTCACCTGCGAGTGTTTGTGGATTGAGGCGTCTAGCACGCGAAAAAATGCAGATGAATTTCACTCGTGCGCCAACGTTCTAGTCTACTAGAGTCGAGGTTCAAACCGTTGGGCAGAAGCAGTTCCAGACAGGGGCCCTTCAGAAGGGGTTCTGATTGGATGCCCCGTAAAAGAGAATGCTGTGCTGAGAGGTCCCACCGAGATTTGAACTCGGATCACTGGATTCAGAGTCTAGAGTGCTAACCATTACACAATGGAACCCTGTGTCGAGTGGTTGTAGGCCCGCTAGACGCACGAGAAAAGCCCACCCGGACCGGGGTGCACAAATAGATCTTCACATCAACTGTTTTGTGCAGGCCTTTCCACAAACGACCCCAGCATCATTTTAGCATCATTTTAGCGACCTTGGCGTTATTAGCATCACGCTCTAACCAACTGAGCTTACCGGCCTGATTGGATGCTCCCGCGGTCACGTTTCGGCTCGCTGATTGCACTCCTTAGAGTGTCGTACCGTTAAGTGGCAACACTTCCGGTGAGTTTGTTAAAAATTGAAGATCGCTCGCTTTGCATGCGAGAGGTAGCGGCATCGACGTCCACATTGTTCAAGGCTTTATTCGCATCATTCGAGTAAAGGCTCACTGCTAAGGAAAAAGGTCTTTCCACAAGCTTTCTTGCAGTGTTACTTGCATTTTCATTTAGACTGTGTGAACGTGTGCTGTGGTGCGTTTCCTTGCGCTTTCCCATAGTTTCACGAAAAGCGTTATCCCCTTATTGTTGGGACTCTAAATAAGTCCTTTACCCTTGGCAGAAAAATCTCTCTGCCCAAATGTGCTTTACTTATCATTTCAGTGTGTTTGCGTGCTAGAAATCTCATTAACGTTTTAGACATGGGCAATTGGTTGTGCTGTATATTTCGATTGGGTGCTAGACGCAGGAGAAAAGCCCTCCTGGACCGGGGTGCACAAATAGATCTTCACATCAACTGTTTTGTGCAAGCCTTTCGGCGAACGACCCTAGCATCATTTTACCAATGAGAGATGGATGGGATGCCAGGGAAAGGTCAGTGGCTAGTACGGGGCTCAAACCCACGACCTTGGCGTTATTAGCACCATGCTCTAACCAACTGAGCTAATCGGCCTATGGGCTCCTGCAATCACATTCCGCGTCACTCGTACTGTTAAGTGGCAACAGTTCCGGTTAGTTCGATCAAATTGAAGAGCGCTCGTTTTGCATTCGAGAGGTAACGCCATCGACGTCCGCATTATTCAAGGCTTTATTTGCTCACCGCTTTATGTAGGCTCACCGCTAAGTAAAAATTTCCTCCCACAAGCTTTCTTGCAGTGTAATTTGCATTTTCATTTAGACAGTGTGATCGTGTGCTGTGGTGCGTTTCCTTGCGCTTTCACCGTAGTTTCATGAAAAGCGTTATCCCCTTATTGTTGGGCGATTGTCAAAATAAGTCCTTTGCCCTGAGCTTGAAAAATCTCTCTGCCCAAATGGGCTTTACTTATCATTTCTGTGTGCGCGTGAAATCACATTAACGTTTCAGACATGGGAAATTTGTTGTGCTTTATATTTCGCTTGGGTGTATTGCCCTTTGGCTCATTTCGTACCATTGGCAGTTGTCAGAGTATGAAAAGCAGCGTGTGCTACTGTGTGCTAAGAACTCGAGCTGCCGCATTTTGGACCAGTTGGAGTTTTTGTAATAGGCCTGCAGGGCAACCACCTAATAGTGCATTACAGTAATATAGTCTTGATGTCATAAAGGCATGTCTAAGCTTCTCTGCATCTGATGGTGACAGCATATGACGTAGTTTAGATATATTTTTAAGATGGAAAAATGCTATTTTACAGGTGATGGCGACCTGGTTCTCAAATGACAGAGTACTATCGAATATAACGCCAAGATTCTTAGCTAAAGATGAGGGTTTTATGGAAGATCCATCAATAGTTAAGCAGTATTCTTGGTTGTTACGTAGGTGCGGTTTTCCGTTACACTTCGGTTTTGTCTGGGTTCAGTAATAAAAAATTGCTACTCATCCACTTTTTTATATCGACTATGCATTCCACTATTCGATGGAATTGCTGTGTTTCATGAGGCTTCGAGGAAATATAAAGTTGCGTATCATCAGCATAACAGTGAAAGCTTACTCCGTGTCGCTTTATTATATCTCCTAGAGGTAGCATGTATAATGGAGCATAGGCCCTAAGACTGAGCCCTGTTTTACACCGTACTGGACTTTCGATTTGCGTGATACCTCATTGTTTATTGATACATATTGAAAACTGTCGCATAAATAAGATCTAAGCCATTTCAAAGCTATTTCCTTAATACCGACATCATTTTCGAGTCTATGTAGGAGCATGCTGTGGTCAATGGTGTCGAATGCAGCACTAAGATCTAGCAGCACCAATAAGGAGATACAACCTCGGTCGGACGCCATAAGCAGATCATTTGTAACTCTAATCAGAGCAGTCTCTGTACTGTTATGTGCTCTAAATCCAGACTGGAAATCTTCATTAATCTTATTCCTTTGGAGGAAGGAGCATATTTGAATTGAGACTACTTTTTCCAGAACTTTAGATAAGAAAGGTAGATTCGCAATAGGTCTGGAGTTAACTAGTTCTCCAGGGTCCAGATGGGGTTTTTTGACAAGGGGCCTTATAACAGCCACCTTATATGCTTTAGGCACATGTCCTAAAGTCAGAGATGAGTTAATAATGCTAAGTAGAGGATCTATAATTTCTGGGAGCATCTCTTTCAGTAGATTTGTAGGTATAGGGTCTAACATGCATGAAGTTGATTTAGATGATCTAATGATTTTAGAGAGTTCATCGTGATCTATAGTAGAAAATAAACGTAATTTCTCCTTAGAGGCGCTGTAGTTAGTCGTTTGTTCAGCGGGATTCACTTCTGGTTGCATAGTTATAATTTTTTCTCTAATATCTTGGATTTTATTTGTGAAATAGTTCATAAAATCATCACTGCTATGCTGGTATACAGAATCAGAAGTCGCTGACGATTTATTTTTGGTTAATTTAGCCACTGTATCAAATAAAAACCTAGGTTTATGCTGGTTTTCTTCTATTAGTGATGAAAGGTAGGCAGATCTAGACGTTTTTAGGGCTTTCCTGTATTTTTTAATACTATCCTTCCAGGCAGTACGAAATACCTCTAATTTAGTTTTCTTAAAGTTGCGCTCCATTTTTCGTGCCGCTTTCTTTAGAGCCTGAGTGAGTTCATTATTCCACGGTGTCGGTCTGTCATTTTTAATCTTCTTTAAGCACAGAGGAGCAACTATGTCTAGCGTTTCCGAGAAGGTGGCATTAATATTTTCAATGGTAAAGTCAAGATCTTCAATGTTATTACTCATGCTAGAGATTTGAGACAATTCAGGCAAATTATCAAGAAACACATCTTTTGTAGTCGAAGTTAATGTTCTACAATATTTGTAACTTGGAGTTTGATTTGCCACCATTGGGTAGTGAAGCAAGCATGATACCAGATAATGATCCGAAATGTCTTCGCTCTGCTGAAGGATTTTTACGTCGCCCACGTTTATACCGTAAGACAATATTAAATCTAAAGTATGATTACGAAGGTGAGTAGGTCCCGACACATGTTGACTAACGCCCATGGAGTTAAGAGTGTCTTTAAAAGCCATTCCTAAAGCATCTGTATCATTATCTACATGAATGTTAAAGTCACCAACAACAAGGACTCTGTCTGCAGCCAGTACTAGTTCTAATAAGAACCCACCAAATTCTTTAATAAAATGTGTGTGGTGCCCTAGAGGCCTATATATAACGACTACCGCCCTGTAGCACTCACACCCATTGTTATGAAGTGCTTTGAGCGGCTGGTCCTGGCACACCTAAAGGTCTCCCTACCACCCACACTGGACCCATACCAATTTGCCTATCGCAAAAATAGGAGCACGGATGATGCAGTGTCCATGGCACTGCTCTCTGTGCTCACACATCTGGACAATAAGGACACTTACGCACGCATGTTGTTTGTAGACTTCAGCTCTGCTTTCAACACGGTCATCCCTTCCAAACTAATCATCAAACTTGGAAACCTAGGCATCAACAACCCTACCTGCAACTGGATTATGGACTTCCTGACGAACAGGCCTCAGCTTGTTAGGTTAGGCCACATCTGCTCCATCACCATCACCCTCAACACTGGTGTACCACAGGGCTGCGTACTGAGCCCCTTTCTCTACTCCCTTTTCACACTCGACTGCAGGCCTGTGAACGGATCTTACTCCTTCATCAAGTTTGCAGACGATACAACAGTGATTGGTCTCATCAGCAACAACGACGAGACTGCATACAGGGATGAGGTCCGGCACCTGGCCACATGGTGCTCAGACAACAACCTGCTCCTTAACACCTCCAAGACAAAGGAGATCATCGTGGACTTCAGGAAGGCGAAAGGAGGCACACACGACCCCATCCACATTAATGGGATGGCTGTTGAACGTGTTTCCAGTTTTAAGTTCCTGGGGACTCACATTTCGGAGGACCTGTCCTGGACCACCAACACCTCATGCCTGGTCAAGAAGGCTCACCAGCATCTCTTCTTTCTGAGGACACTGAAGAAGAACCAACTGTCTTCATTTATCCTGGTGAACTTCTATCGCTGCACGATAGAGAGCATCCTGACCAACTGTGTCACAGTCTGGTACGGGAACTGTTCTGTTGCTGAGCGCAAGGCACTGCAGCGGGTGGTGAAAACAGCCCAGCGCATCACAGGGACTACACTTTCTGCCATTGAGGACATCCAGAAGAAACGCTGTCTGCGTCGAGCTCGCAGCATTCTCAAGGACTCCTCTCACCCCGCTCACAGACTGTTTACTCTCCTGCCTTCCGGTAGGCGCTTCCAGTGCCTCCGGACAAGAACCAGCAGACTAAGAAACAGCTTTTTTCCCAGAGCTGTTTCATTATCGGGAAGCGAGCCGGTGCGCTCGTCAAGCTCAGACAGCGCGGCCTAAGAACGCCGTAGCCAAGCATTCATCTTGCGAATCTCCGCTCTCTACCTAACAAAATGGACGAACTTTGCCTGCTTTCAAGCAAAAACAAGGTTTTTACAAACTCTGCTGCTCTGTGTTTTACGGAAACCTGGCTGAACGAAACCATTCCGACCAGCGCATTACATCTGCCGGACTGTCAGCTGTTCAGAGCGGATCGCGATACGGAGACAACGGGGAAAACGCGCGGTGGTGGGACATGCTTTTACATCAACAGAAGGTGGTGTACAGATGTAACTGTGTTAAAGAAGATGTGCTGTCCTGATGTGGAAGTGCTTTTCATTAACTGTAAACCGTTCTACTCGCCGCGGGAGTTTTCATCAGTCATCCTCGTAAGTGTTTACATTCCACCACAAGCACACGTGTGGACTGCGCTGCAACAGCTGGCTGATCTGATCACAGACACAGAACAACAACACCCGGATTCTGTCTTTATCATTCTAGGAGACTTTAATCAGGCAAAACTCACACGTGAGCTGCCTAAATTTAAACAACATATCACATGCCCCACAAGAGACAATAATATTTTAGACCATTGCTACACTACTATAAAAGGTGCATATCGCTCTGTCGCCCGAGCAGCTCTAGGACTCTCTGATCACTGCCTGGTTCATCTGCTACCAACTTACAGACAAAAACTTAAAACTGCTAAGCCAGAAATAAGGACTGTAAAGAGATGGACCAACGACACAGAGCAGGTCTTACAAGCCTGTTTTGAATGCACTGACTGGAGTGTTTTTGAAGCTGCTGCCACCGATCTGGACGAGCTCACAGAAACTGTTTCTGTGAGGATTTATGCATCCCTACAAAGACTTATTTGTCATTCAACAATGATAAACCATGGTTCACACCAAAACTCAGACAGCTGCATCAGGCCAAAGAGGATGCCTACAGGAGCGGGGACAGGATCTGGTATAATCAGTCCAGAAACACTCTGACAAAGGAGATTGGGGTGGCTAAAAAGAGCTACGCCAAAAAGCTGGAAAACCAGTTTTCTGCCAACGACCCTGCATCAGTGTGGAAAGGCCTGAAAGACATTACCAACTACAAGACACCATCCCCTAGCATCGAGAGCAATAAACAGCTTGTTGAAGATTTAAATCACTTCTATTGTAGATTTGAGACCCTAGACCAGACACTTTACACCCACCCTGACCATCTCTATACACAGCCATCAACACCTCCAGCCATCCCCCTCTCCTCGCCATTAGTCAGAATGGGCAAAATCATGTCAGACAGCTGCGCCATCAGCACTGGTGCCCCACAGGGATGTGTTCTCTCCCCACTGCTCTTCTCCCTGTACACCAACGACTGCACCTCTAAAGACCCCTCCGTCAAGCTCCTGAAGTTTGCAGACGACACTACTGTTATCGGTCTCATCCGGAACGGTGACGAGTCTGCGTACAGACAGGAGGTGGAGCAGCTGGCTCTATGGTGCAGGTACAACAACCTGGAGCTGAACACGCTCAAAACAGTGGAGATGATAGTGGACTTTAGGAGAAACCCCCCTGCACTTCCCCCACTCACCATCATGAACAGCACTGTGACTGCAGTAGAGTCATTCAGGTTTCTGGGCACCACCATCTCTCAGGATCTGAAGTGGGACGCTCACATCGACTCTATTGTAAAAAAAGCCCAGCAGAGACTTTACTTCCTCCGGCAGCTGAGGAAGTTCAACCTGCCACAGGAGCTGCTCGTACAGTTCTACTCAGCTGTCATCGAATCCATCATCTGCACCTCCATCACCGTCTGGTTCGGCTCAGCCTCCAAAACTGACCTCGGAAGACTACAGCGGATAGTCCGGACTGCAGAGCGAATCATTTGCACTACTCTTCCTGCACTTAAAGAACTGTACTCATCCAGAGTGGGTAAAAGGGCTCACAAAATTACCCTGGACCCCTCACACCCAGCACACTCTCTGTTTGAACTCTTACCATCTGGTCGACGCCACAGAGCACCGAGCACTAAAACATCCAGACACAGGAAGAGCTTCTTTCCTCAGGCCATCTACCTCATGAACAGTTAAATGTTCACCTTTTGCAATAAATGTGTGCAATATTTTTGTGCCAGATTTTTCGTATATAGCACCTTAAAATGTGTATATTTTAAACACCTGTAGATATCTCATATAATCTGTATATACATATCATACACCCTACAGTGCAATAAATGTGTGCAATACTTTCCCTCAGACATTTCACATATATAAACTCATAACTTGTATATTTTAATATGTCACACTGCACTTTCACCTTTGTGTGCTTAACTTTTATTTTTATTCTGTACTTTCGTTGCCTTTGTTGATTGTTACTTGTCTTACTTGTGTACTGGAAGCTTCTGTAACCAAGACAAATTCCTCGTGTGTGTAAGCACACCTGGCAATAAAGCTTGTTCTGATTCTGATTCTGATTATTGAACTCTGCCCCCCACTGATTCCACTACCTC
This sequence comes from Barbatula barbatula, assembly GCF_947034865.1. NCBI lineage: Eukaryota > Metazoa > Chordata > Actinopteri > Cypriniformes > Nemacheilidae > Barbatula > Barbatula barbatula. The sequence goes on from NC_136768.1 coordinate 12,754,898, forward strand.
AGTTACCTTTAACTCCAATGCTGCTATAACATTGTTTACATTGCACTACGGGGCTGCATGCATGACTGAACTGTACACACCAGTACTTCATGTATCTGCTCTACCGGACTGTTTACACACACACAGCATCATTTGCACTCTATGCTGCTCACTTGCACACCAGGAATATTTAACTGAATGCTCATTTGCACTAATGGACCACTTCCATAACTGCACTAACCTATCTACTGCACTGTAATTCTATTAACTGCATCCACTCATCTATTGCACTGTAACTTCAATTACTGCATTAACTAATCTACTGCTCTGTAACCCATAAACTGCATTAACTCATCTTCTGGACTGCAACCTATTAACTGCATTAACTCGTATACTCCACCGTAACTTTAATAACTGCATTAACTCATCCATTGCACTGTAACTTCAACAACTGCATTAACTCACCTATTGCACTGCAACTTTAATAGCCAATGTCAATAATTTATGCAAACCTAAGTCACTTGCACTATTTTAGTCTAAATTATTATCTGTTCATATCCACCTGTACATTAATGTTCATAGTATATAGCCATCTGTATATATTGTTCATAGTATATACCTTCTGTCATATTTTCATAGAACATTCCTACTGCAAAATATTTTTATAGTCTATGCCCACTGTATAATATTCTCTCATATTGTATTCTGTATTTATTCTAACTGTATATCCTGCACTTGATAACTGCACTTCTGGTTAGACCTAAACTACATTTCGTTACACTGTACTTGTATATGTGTAATGCCAATAAAGTTGAATCTAATCTAAAATATACAATAGCCAGAATACATTTTAAAGATGTTTTGTCCTTAGTATTAGGTATTGATGCATCAAGTACCATAACTTCAAAAGAATTGTATTTAGGATTAGACTTCTGAGCAATGCTAAAAGAGTTACGGTAAAGTGCAGCAACACCTCCCCCTCTGCCTTTTAGGCGAGGCTCGTGTTTATAATAATAATCTTGGGGGACAGATTGCTCATTTAAAGCAATATAATCATCTGGCTTTAGCCATGTTTCTGTTAGACAGAGCATGTCTATTTTATGATCTGTTATCATATCGTTAATAAAAAGTGCTTTATTAGAGAGAGATTCAGAGTCCAATTGCTATAAAAAGATTAAAAATGCTACTTTAACTCTCGCCTGCGAGTGTTTATGGATAGAGGCGTCTAGTACGCGAAAAAAATGCAGCAGAATTTCACGCGTGCGCCAACATGCTAGTAGAAAGGCTCAAACCGTTGGGCAGAAGCAATTCCAGACATGGGCCCCATAAAAGAGAATGCTGTGCTGAGAGGTCCCACCGAGACTTGAATTCGGATAGCTGGATTCAGAGTCCAATTGCTATGAAAGGATTAAAAATGCTACTTTATCTCTGGCCTGCGAGTGTTTGTGGATAGAGGCATCTAGTATGCGAAAAAATGCAGCAGAATTTCACCCGTGAGCCAACATGCTAGTAGAAAGGCTCAAACCGTTGGGCAGAAGCAATTCCAGACATGGGCCCCGTTAAAGAGAATGCTGCGCTGAGAGGTCCCACCGAGATTTGAACTCGGATCGCTGGATTCAGAGTCCAGAGTGCTAACCATTACACCATGGAACCCTGTGTCGAGTGGTTGTAGCCACGCTAGGCACACAAGAAAAGGCCACCCGGTCCAGGGTGCACAAATAGCTCTGCGGTAAAGCAATGCGCTGGCGAAGCCTTGCGGAAAACTGACCCAGGGACCTTTAGATCTTCAGTCTAACGCTCTCCCAACTGAGCTATTTCGGCCACGTCATCTGTCTTGTGCAGGCTTTTCCGCGAACGACCCAGCATCATTTTAGAAATGAGAGATGGACAGGATGCCAGGGGCCATGTAAGGGGTTCTAAACCGCGCCCTTGCCGTTATTAGCACCAGGCTCTAACCAACTGAGCTAACCGGCCTGATTGAACACTGCCGCAGTCACGTTCCGGTTCGCTGATTGGGTTTGAGTGTCGTACTGTTAAGTGGCAACACTTCTGGTGAGTTTGTTCAAATGGAAGAGCGCTCGCTTTGCATGCCAGAGGTAGCGGCATCGACTTCCACATTATTCAAGGCTTTATTCGCATTTTTCTAAGGAAAAATGTCTTCCCACTAGCTTTCTTGCAGTGTTATTTGCATTTTCATTTAGACAGTGTGAATGTGTGCTGTGGTGCGTTTCCTTGCGCTTCACCGTAGTTTAAAGGGATTAAAAATGCTACTTTATCTCTCGCCTGCGAGTGTTTGTGGATAGAGGCGTCTAGTACGCGAAAAAATGCAGAAGAATTTCACTCATGCGCCAACATGCTAGTAGAAAGGCTCAAACCGTTGGACAGAAGGAATTCCAGACAGATTGGATGCCCCGTTAAAGAGAATGCTGCGCTGAGAGGTCCCACTGAGGTCCCATCTGAGATCGCTGGATTCAGAGTCCATGGAACACTGTGTCGAGCGGTTGACTGCCCGCTAGGCGCACGAGAAAAGCTCCCCGGATCGGGGTGCACAAATTAGCTCTGCAGTAAAGTAATGCACAGACGAAGCCTTGACGAAACCCGGGATCGAACCAGGGAACTTAAGATCTTCAGTCTAACGCTCTCCCAACTCAGCTACATCATCTGTCTTGTGCAAGCCTTTCGGCAAACGACCCCAGCATCATTTTACCAATGAGAGATGGACGGGATGCCAGGGAAAGGCCAGTACTGGGATCGAACCCGCGACCTTGGCGTTATTAGCACTGTCAGCACACGATCCGTTCCACCTGCACGATCCGTTCGCGCATGCGCACCACGACATTGTAGAAACCGCTCATGTGCAAATGACGATTTAGTTGTGCGATGATTTACGACACCGCACGATCTGTTCCACGCTTGCGCAGCTTTTACTGTTAAATTTAATACAATACTCAATTTACTTCGCTGCTGTCCACCTCGTATCATTTCACTATACGTTCTGTCAAGTCAGTTTGAAATACTGTAATGTTTCCCCTGACTTTGTAGTTCTTTCTTCATGTAAATGATAGTCTGGTTAGACATATGTGTTATGTTCCTTATTGGCTTCTGTAAACGCCCTTGAAGGGATTATTTTACTAATTTAGATATATATATTAGCCTATACAGACCCATACTAATAAATTACTACATTTAAAGTTAACTAGTATTATCAGAATTTAATAAAAACGACAAAACCCGTCTTTGACAATACTACTGACTTCAGATCGAAACACTGTAAGGTAAATAGACATGCCATACAGCAATGAATCGCAAAATGGAATTTGGAGGAAACTGAAGATTTGGAGTCGATAAAAATACTTAGTTCGTTCAAATGGAACAGCGCTCGTTTTGCATGCGAGAGGTATTTAGATCTTCTAAAGGTCTAAATACGAGAGGTATTTGGACCTTTAGATCTTCAGTCTAACGCTCTCCCAACTGAGCTATTTCGGCGACATCATCTGTCTTGTGCAAGCCTTTAGGCCAGGGCTATTCAATTACAAATTCAGTTGGGCCAGATTTTCAAACCGAGAAAGGTTAGTTGGGCCACTCATAGCAGCGGCGAAGTAGCTCGTAATGACACATTTTAAAACCAACACAAACAAATTTATTGAAAAACATGTAAGCCTTACATGTTTTTCAATAAATTTGTTTGTGTTGGTTTTAAAATGTGTCATTACGAGCTGCTTCGCCGCTGCTATGAGTTTCATACACATCTGCAGCAAGAATTTCAACTCTCCGACTGTTGGAAGTATCTGACAGGGGTACGTTTTTTATAGCAGATGCCACGCTCGTTTTAATTTTATCGTCATTTATCACCTCATCCACGATGGCCAGCATACAGTCCTTCACGGTTTCAGAGTCTGTGAATTGCCTTTTCTTTTTTGCCAATATCCAGGAAACACGAAGGGATGCTGCGGTAGCTCTCTCTTGGGCTGTAAATGACCGTACCATGGTAACACTGCTCCGGTTGTAAGATGCAATCAAACTCTGCACTTTTGCAGCCCTCTCTTGAGATCCCTCAGGAAAATTGCTGCGGAAAGTCTGGTGTTTCTCAATGTGGTGCCGCCGCAGATTGTAATCTTTACTGCAACGCACTCATTACAAATTAAACACATCGGTTTGGCATTTGGATGTGGCGGTAAAATAAACAAGTATTTGTCAGTCCAGGCAGGGTTAAACTGACGGTTTTCATTGTCAATTTTACGTTTCAGTGTTGAGAAAGACATATTGATAGTAATGTAGGCTACTACCGGCACAGCACGCTCTGCATTGTTTACGTGTTGGTAGTTTTGGCGGGACGCAAAATTACCAATCCCACTATGGCCACGCCAAGAGCCGCCCTACGAAGCAGCTCGATTGGTTGGGGTTAGGCATTTCACATGGACACCTGGCCAATAGTAGTGTGTGAATGCTATTGAAGGGCGGGTCTTGGCGTGGCCATAGTGGGGAGAAAAATATCGCTGACGCGACCCTATTTTCCCTTTTATACTTTCTATTGCGGGGCCACTCTGAGGTTGCTTCTGGGCCGCATGTGGCCCGCGGGCCGCCAAATGAATAGCCCTGCTTTAGGCGAACGACCCCAGCATCATTTTACCAACGAGAGATGGACGGGATGCCAGGGAAAAGTCAGTGGCCAGTACAGGGATCGAACCCGCAAACTTGGCGTTATTAGCATCACGCTCTAACCATCTGAGCTAACCGGCCTATGGGCTCCTGCAATCACATTTATTCGTTTTGCATGCGAGAGGTAGCGCCATCGACGTCCGCATTATTCGAGGCTTTATTCGCTCGCCGCTTTATATAGGCTCACCGCTAATTAAAAATGTCCTCCCACAAGCTTTCTTGCAGTGTTATTTGCATTTTCATTTAGACAGTGTGAACGTGTGCTGTGGTGCGTTTCCTTGCGCTTTCACGGTAGTTTCATGAAAAGCGTTATCCCCTTATTGTTGGGCGATTGTCAAAATAAGTCCTTTGCCCTGGGCATGAAAAATCTCTCTGCCCAAACGTGCTTTACTTATCATTTCGGTGTGTGTGCGTGCGTGCGTGAAATCACACACGTTCCGGGTAGCTGATTGCGTTCCTTTGAGTGTGGTGATCGAACCCACGACCTTGCTGTTATTAGCACCAGGCACTAACCATCTGAGCTAACCAGCCTGATTGAACACGCCCACGGTCACGTTCCGGGTCGCTGACGCTCCTTGGAGTGTCGTATTGTTAAGTGGCAACACTTCCGTTGAGTTTGTTCAAATGGAAAAGAGCTCGCATTGCTTGCGAGAGGTAGCGGCATCGACGTCTGCATTATTCGAGGCTTTATTCGCATTATTTGAGTCGAGGCCCACCGCTAAGGGATAATGTCTTCCCACAAGCTTTCTTGAAGTGTTATTTGCATTTTCATTTAAACAGCGTGAACATGTGCTGTGGTGCGTTTCCTTGCGCTTTCACCGTAGTTTCATGAAAAGCGTTATCCCCTTATTGTTGGGCGATTGTCAAAATAAGTCCTTTCCCCTAGGCATGAAAAATCTCTCTGCCCAAATGTGCTTTACTTATCATTTCTGTGTGTGTGTGTGTGTGTTTGTGTGCGTGAAATCACATTAACGTTTCAGACATGGGCAATTTGTTGTGCTGTATATTTCGCTTGGGTGTATTGCCCTTTGGCTCATTTCGTACCATTGGCAGTTGTCAGTATGAAAAGCAGCGTGTGCTACTGAAACTTGACGTTATCTGAACCCTGGTTGAAAACCTGCCGATGTCTTAGTTTATCATCAGAAAAACCTTCCGTCTTCTATGTGTTTCATCGTTCCACAAGTACAGCGCTACAACCTCTCGGAAGGGGTTCTGATTGGACGCCCTGTAAAAGAGAATGCTCCGCTGAGAGGTCCCACCGAGACTTGAATTCGGATCGCTGGATTCAGAGTCCAAATGCTATAAAAGGATTAAAAATGCTACTTATCTCTCGCCTGCGAGTGTTTGTGGATAGAGGCGTCTAGTAAGCGGAAAAATGCAGAAGAATTTCAATCGTGCACCAACAAGCTAGTAGAAAGGCTCAAACCGTTGGGCAGAAGCAATTCCAGACAGATTGGATGCCCAGATAAAGAGAATGCTGCGCTGAGAGGTCCAACCGAGATTTGAACTGGGATCGCTGGATTCAGAGTCCAGAGTGCTAAACATTACACCATGGAACACTGTGTCGAGTGGTTGTCGGCCCGCTAGGCGCACGAGAAAAGCTCCCCGGATCGCTCTGCGGTAAAGTCAGACAAAGCCTTGCCGAAACCCGGGATCGAACCAGGGACCTTTAGATCTTCAATCTAACGCTCTCCCAACTGAGCTATTTCGGCCACATCATCTGTCTTGTGCAAGCCTTTTGGCGAACGACACCAGCATCATTTTACCAATGAGAGACGGACGGGATGCCAGGGAAAAGTCAGTCAGACCGTGGCGTTATTAGCACCACGCTCTAACCAACTGAGCTAACCGGCCTATGGGCTCCTGCAATCACATTCCGCGTCGCTGATTTTACTCCTTTGAGTGTCGTACTGTTCAATGGCAACAGTTCCGGTTAGTTCGTTCAAATGGAAGAGCGCTCGTTTTGCATGCGAGAGGTAGCGCCATCGACGTCCGCATTATTCGAGGTTTTATTCGCTCACCGCTTTATATAGGCTCACTGCTAAGAAAAAATGTTCTCCCAATAGCTTTCTTGCAGTGTTATTTGCATTTTCATTTAGACAGTGTGAACGTGTGCTGTTGTGCGTTTCCTTGCGCTTTCACCGTAGTTTCATGAAAAGCATTATACAAAAGAGCCATAGCTGATACGTGGTTACCGTGTGAACAACTCGTAATTAACTATGTTTGGGGTAAGACCACATCATTTACTTTCGACCTATGCGCTGTCATAAATTGTGGGGGAAAAAATAGCTCATGGAGGGGGTACGAGGTATATGTATGTATGGACGGGAATATGGACAATGTTGTAAGGCGTACCGGTCTAGACAAACCCATAGGGGAGAATGTTGTCCGTCATGGAATAAGGTAATAGCATATACCGGTGGTTGGACCCCGAAAGAACCTAGCCTTTGGACCCGTACCTCGGCAAAATTTGATTTCAAAATGCAAAGAGATTACAGTGCAAGTCAAAATCCACTCACCCTTTCAATATCCACCAGAACGGGATCAGCGATTATACAGGGGAATTTTTCCTTATAATGGGGGTGCACATGCAAGGAACAGATAGAAAAGCAGTAATAAAATTTGTTGTGGACAGTTCACCTGAGGAGGAAAGAAATGAGACAATAGCTGAGCCATTATTGGTAGGGCAAAAGATTGGAGTGGTAGAAATAGATTACACCATGTTAAAACCGGAAGATATGATAGAAAGAGCAACAGGATATGGGGAAAATAATTTGTGGCTGGAATGGATAATTACCACAGCCAGAAAACAGAGGTTAGATGATTGTGTAGGATGTGCTAATGCAAGACCCCATTTATATATTGAACCAGCCCCGTTGTACCAAAACGATACGTGGGGTTATGAGTGTATGTTGGCATTGACACGGATGGCCAGTCCAAAACATTTTACCACATTGGCAGCAATATTCCCACCAATAACCAACCTTTCACGAGCAGGTCCATTTACACCAAAGAAAGCAAATTATACCTGTTATGATATTAAACGTCAATCACCAACCAGCAACCTGGGGGAGATAAACAAGGAGTGGTGTGACCAGATAATAGTAGATAATGGGACTAGAATAGGTACGTGGGCTAGGGCAGGTTTGTATTATTAGTGTGGAGATCGAAGATTGTTTACTAGGATACCTGAGAAGGCAAATGGAGTGTGTGCTTTGGTAAGACTGGGAGCCCCAATAACCCTGATAGGAGATAGAGCAGTCAGAACGGAAACCGTGAATTCAGCAACATTGACTAGAAGACGTAGGAGACACATCATTACAAAGAGAGCAATAGGTTCAAGTGTAGATTTATCATTAAATAGTCCTATGTATATCGATGCTATAGGGATTCCCAGAGGTGTACCAGATGAATATAAGCTAGCGAACCAAGTGGCAGCAGGTTTTGAGAATATACCAATAATAGCTGCTCTTTTTCCAGTCACCCCAAACAAGAATGTAGATAGGATTAATTATGTGCATTATAATGTGATGAGGTTAGCAAATATGACAAGGGATGCAGTAGATGGTTTAGCGGAGCAACTAGCACCAACTTCACTGATGGCTATCCAGAACCGTATGGCTCTGGACATGCTGTTGGCAGAGAAGGGAGGAGTATGTGTAATGTTTGGTGATCTTTGTTGTACGAACATTCCCAATAATACTGCCCCAGATGGATCAGTGACGAGGGCGTTGGAAGGATTGAAAACTTTGTCTATCGAAATGAAGGAACATTCAGGAGTAAATACTTTTATTGGAGATTGGCTAGACAAAACATTGGGAAGATGGAAAGCAATAGTAATGTCTATTGTGATGTCCATAGGGGTATTTGTAGCAATTTTGATTACGTGTGGTTGTTGTTGCATTCCTTGCCTTAGATCACTGTGTAATCGCTTAATAATTTCAGCTATTGAGAGACCGGAAAGCCCCAAACCATTTAATATGCCATTGTTATCTAGCTATAATAACGACACGGAGGACCAAGAATTTTGACCTCTTTCGAGGTCAAGAGAGGGATTATTGGGGTTACGATGTTCTATGTATTATAAGTTTATGTTTACTGTTGTTTTACTGTCAAATATAATGATATGAGCATGTCCATGCTGTGCTGGGTTTTTGTCTTGAAAACTAGTTGGCAGGAGTGTGAAACGAGAGCTTTGAGGAATGCGGAAGCTGAGTTTCAAATAACGTGTGTGTGTGTGCGTAAATCGCATTTTTCGGCAGGACGGCTATTTTCAAAATGTTTTGCAGGGAACCAACGGTTGGGGGGAATGGAGTCAGATTAACATGTCCCGAGGTGATTGGTTCCAGAGGATTGAACGCCCGCCCAAGGAAGGGGAGGAGCCTGAAGAGAGAATCAACGTCACATATATTTTAAATTTCTGTAACCCGGAAGTTTGTTTTCAGTTGTTAACTCATATAATAATAATAATAATACATTTTATTTGTAGAGCACTTTTCATAAGAAAATCTCAAAGTGCTACAGAAACCACATCAAAACACATGGATAATAGAAAACAACAGAAAACATTTACAATCAATAAAATACATACAGAAAAAAATGCATTCGAAAGAAAAACAGCTAAACGAGCAGTGGAGAGCAAATTTAAAATCCGTAAAGGCTACGAACAACTTAAGAACGCCTGCCTGAACAGAACATTTTTAAGCTGTTTTTTAAAACTGTCCACAGACTGTGGTTTTCTGAGATGTTCAGGGAGGGAGTTCCAGATGCGAGGGGCAGTGACGGAGAAAGCTCGATCTCCCATGGTGCGGAGTCTTGAGCGGGGCTGATGGAGGAGGTTTGTGCTTTGGGACCGGAGGTTATGGGTAGATGAATGCGGGCTAATGAGGTCTTTGAGGTATTGCGGGGCGTTGTTGTAGATGCAATGGTGGGTGATGAGGGCAAAATTCTTGTATTGAATTCTTGAGGTTATGGGGAGCCAATGAAGGTTCTGAAGAATGTGAGTGATGTGTTCGTATTTGCGAATCTTCATCAGAGTTTGGGCAGCACAGTTCTGAATGAATTGAAGTTTCTGAAGGTGTTTATTTGGGATACCGATGAGCAGGCTGTTACAGTAGTCCAGCCTGGAGGAGATTAGTGCGTGGATGAGTTTTTCTGCGTCAGAAAAACTCAGGAAGGGGCGGAGTTTTGAAATGTTTCTGATATGAAAAAAGCAGGTTTTGTACAGATAATTGATGTGGTTTGCAAAGGTCAGTTGTGGGTCCAGCTTCACACCGAGGTTGGTGACAGTAGTTGAGAGGGGGATGTCTTGACCGGAGAAAGAGATAGTGGTTATGAGGGATGACTGGACCTGATGAGGGGTGCCGATTTGTATGGCTTCAGTTTTAGAAGTGTTCAGCTGGAGGAAATTTTGACTCATCCAAGCCCTAATCTCCTCCAGGCAGTTTGAGAGGACAAAAGATAATGGTGAAGAGGGAGCAGCTGATGATGAGGTGGCCAGTGATGGTGAAAGGGCCGGGGTGGAGCATGAATCGGTTCGCAGGTATAATAACTGAGTGTCATCAGCATAACAGTGAAAAACTCATATGTATGTTGAGAGGCAAACCCAGCTGGAAAGAAGCTTTTACATCTGATAATAAATTCTACTTAAACTTATTGGGAAAAACTGTCTCTTTGACTTTTCTTCAAATTTTTGAACATGCAGGACTGAAGCGAAAAGTCCGTCATTAATAAACACGACAGAGTGTATACTGGGCTGCATTGTTTTCTCTTTCAAGAGAGGAATCCTGTTGTACCGACCTTAAGATAACGCAACAAAGCTGCTCGTGAAATTGTTTGTCCGCAAAGCAAACACCTAAAGCAACCGTAGTCGGCAGGGTTTGAACCTGCATGGGGAGACCCCAATGGATTTTAAGTCCATCTCCTTAACCACTCGGCCACGACTACAATAGATTACAGGTCATCTGGGCTTAGCGCGTGTGGCAAAGTGGGGCGAGCCGGCAGCGTAACAGGCGATGTAATGGGGCGTCAAATACGGACAGGCAGGACAGCAACAAAAACAGCAAACAGTCCCCTGTCATGACCCGGAATCGCTGCGGCCACAAAAAAGAGTCATCACCACGATATGATCATGGCAAGCCAACAGCCCTCCGGCGAAGTTGTGAGAGCAGGACTTCCCGACTACATCTACAGGGAGGGAATTGGCAGCTTTTGCTCAGCTGTCAAGGAATTTCTGGTGCGTGTGCTGAAGCAACGCTCGATCAATACAAAGGGCGATGCCAGAACAGCTCACAAAGTAAAGGTGAGGTACAGGTGGGGACCCATCACCCGAACAGGGACTTGAACCCTGGACCCTCAGATTAAAAGTCTGATGCTCTACCGACTGAGCTTTCCGGGCTCGTGAGGGTATTCCCAAGTTTTCGGTGTAGACGCTCAAGGCGGGGGTGTCCTGCAGGTGCGGTTCTGTTGGTCGTTTCCTACATTGTGTTTTACACTAGGCCCCGACGATGCTTCTCAGACTTACAGGGTTCTGTCAGCTTAGGGTTCTGTGCACCTTTCTGAAGCAGGGTTGTTCAGTCTTACATCTGGAGGCGATGCCACCTGTAGATTGCAGTTCATCAAGTACACCTGAACCGGGTAATGGGATTCTGGGAGTTGGCAGGTAAGTGAAACTCAGACGTGTTTTAAAACTACCCTGACAGCTTATCTTTGGTATTTTTCTGCTCTTGCATGCCTTATAGGTTCCTTCAAAGCAAACATTTGTAAAATCACAGAAATTGTTGTATGCTCACATTGGTTTACATTAAACATGTACAGTATATATATAGACTGTGGTTTACAAATCTGATCTTGTGTGGTGTGCTATCATCGTCAAAGCACACCACACGTTATAGGTGCAAAACTATTAAATCCAGGATTTTTTGTGCTCATGTTTGTGGTCTCTCCCAGTTTTAAACTACTCTACAATTTAAAAAAAATTGTGAGGCCCCGGCATAAGAGCTACCTTGTCAATGCACGGTAATTCATCACTGTCCCTGGAGGTAAGCCAAATCACAGTTGCATGCCCCCTCATCGAGCACACATGAAATGGCCACTTTGACTCAGATGGTCTGCAGGTACTTGAAAGTGAGATGCGAATTAAAAGCTGCCCTTTTAAGCCTGAGGGCAAACAGGCTTTTCAAGCAATAGCTGGCAGCGGTGTGATTTGAACCCACGCCTCCGAAGAGACTGGAGCCTTAATCCAGCGCCTTAGACCACTCGGCCACGCTACCACAGAATTGACACCTCGGCCGGCCCTTTCTCGCCGCTGCCATCGCTCAGATGGCTTTACAGTCACAAGTCGGCGCGGACGAGATACACCAGCTGGCAAGTGTTTCTATATTCTTTTGGTGCTCGGTACACAGTTTTGATGTAACACCGCATGAAAGACGCATTTACAAAAAGCAGAAAGAGCGTGTCTACTGCACTTTGAGCAACAGCAGGCGAGCATACTGACAACCGGCCATTAGACTGTTTATGCCAGGAACACGTTCCATCTGTAACAGAGCCGCTCGTTAACAAACACGTGAGAGTGTATACTGGGCTGCATTGTTTTCTCTTTCGAGAGAGGAATCCTGTTGTACCGACCTTAAGATAACGCAACAAAGCTGCTCGTGAAATTGTATGTCCGCAAAGCAAACACCTAAAGCAACCGTAGTCGGCAGGGTTTGAACCTTCGCGGGGAGACCTCAATGGCTTTCAAGTCCATCGCCTTAACCACTCGGCCACGACTACAATAGATTACAGGTCATCCGGGTTTAGCGCATGTGGCAAAGTGGGGCGAGCCGGCAGCGTAACAGGCGATGTAATGGGGCGTCAAATACGGACAGGCAGGACATCAACAAAAACAGCAAACAGTCCCCTGCCATGACCCGGAATCGCTGCGGCCACAAAAAAGAGTCATAACCATGATATGATCACGGCAAGCCAACAGCCCTCCGGCGAAGTTGTGAGAGCAGGACTTCCCGACTACATCTACAGGGAGGGAATTGGCAGCTTTTGCTCAGCTGTCAAGGAATTTCTGGTGCGTGTGCTGAAGCAACGCTCGATCAATACAAAGGGCGATGCCAGAACAGCTCACAAAGTAAAGGTGAGGTACAGGTGGGGACCCATCACCCGAACAGGGACTTGAACCCTGGACCCTCAGATTAAAAGTCTGATGCTCTACCGACTGAGCTATCCGGGCTCGTGAGGGTATTCCCCAAGTTTTCGGTGTAGATGCTCAAGGCGGGGGTGTCCTGCAGGTGCGGTTCTGTTGGTCGTTTCCGACATTGTGTTTTACACTAGGCCCCGACGATGCTTCTCAGACTTACAGGGTTCTGTCATCTTAGGGTTCTGTGCACCTTTCTGAAGCAGGGTTGTTCAGTCTTACATCTGGAGGCGATGCCACCTGTAGATTGCAGTTCATCAAGTACACCTGAACCGGGTAATGGGATTCTGGGAGTTGGCAGGTAAGTGAAACTCAGACATGTTTTAAAACTACCCTGACAGCTTATCTTTGGTATTTTTCTGCTCTTGCATGCCTTATAAAGCAAACATTTGTAAAATCACAGAAATTGTTGTATGCTCACATTGGTTTACATTAAACATGTACAGTATATATATAGACTGTGGTTCACAAATCTGATCTTGTGTGGTGTGCTATCATCGTCACAGCACACCACACGTTATAGGTGCAAAACTATTAAGTCCAGGATTTTTTGTGCTCATGTTTGTGGTCTCTCCCAGTTTTAAACTACTCTACAATTTAAAATAAATTGGTGAGGCCCCGGCATAAGAGCTACCTTGTCAATGCATGGTAATTCATCACTGTCCCTGGAGGTAAGCCAAATCACAGTTGCATGTGAAATGCAACCCTCATCGAGCACACGCACCCCTCATCGAGCACACATGAAATGGCCACTTTGGCTAAGATGGTCTGCAGGTACTTGAAAGTGAGATGCGAATTAAAAGCTGCCCTTTTAAGCATGAGGGCAAACAGGCTTTTCAAGCAATAGCTGGCAGCGGTGGGATTTGAACCCACGCCTCCAAAGAGACTGAAGCCTTAATCCAGCGCCTTAGACCGCTCAGCCACGCAACCACAGAATTGACACCTCGGCCGGCCCTTTCTCGCCGCTGCCATCGCTCAGATCATCAAGGCGGGGGTGTCCTGCAGGTGCGGTTCTGTTGGTCGTTTCCGACATTGTGTTTTACACTAGGCCCCGACGATGCTTCTCAGACTTACAGGGTTCTGTCAGCTTAGGGTTCAGATCTCGGAAGCCAAGCAGGGTCGGGCCTGGTCAATACTTGGATGGGAGACTGCATGGGAATACCAGGTGCTGTAAGCTTTAACCCAAAGTGGCCTCATGGCTGCTTTCTTCATGCGTCAAGCTTGGACGCACAGTTTTCACTTACGGCCACACCACACTGAGCATGCCCGCTCTCGTCAGATCTCGGAAGCCAAGCAGAGCCAAGCAGGGCCAAGCAGGGTCGGGCCTGGTCAGTACTTGGATGGGAGACCACATGGGAAAACCAGGTGCTGTAAGCTTTAACCCAAAGAGGACTTTTGGCTAATTTCTTTATGTGTCGAGCTCTGTAGCACATCTTTTGCTTACTGCCACACCAACCTGAGCATGCCCGCTCTCGTCAGGTCTTGGAAGCCAAGCAGGGTTGGGCCTGGTCAGTACTTGGATGGGAGACCGCCTGGGAATACCAGGGACCCGTTTCAGAAAGCAGGGTAAGAGCAAACTCAGTGTAAGTTAACCCCAGAAAACGGGATACTCTGGGTTTTCAGTTTCAGAACGCGAGGTATATCAAACCCGTGACCGCGGGGTAAGTCAACCCCGTTTCAGAAATCAAGGTATCTTATACTTAGAGTGAGTAACCATAGTAACCTACTCTGTGAACCTAACCTGGTCGGGAGCAGGTTTTATTCCACTAACCCGAGGTTTGTTACAATCTCCGCCCCTTTTCGAAGCGCGAGCGGTGTTGAAATTGCCTTCGCCGTTCGTTTTTTCATTCGTTTTCCTTAATCGCGCACAAGTTCGTAACACAGACATTAAATGTCCGTTTATTCAGTACCCGTAGATGAGGAAGCTGCATTCATTCAGAGAGAGTTACATTTACGTCGGGAGAGTATATGGTGAAGCCACGTTTGGATGTTTTATCATATCCGGAGGATTCTTTATTTGAGAGGCACAGTTTTTCTTTACAGTCCATTTAATATATCCACACTCTGCTTCATCCTTACATCACAAACCTCACTCGTCGTGGCTGCACTCTTACATCTGAGCAGATTCTCTGTATGGCCTTATGTGTCTTTGCTAATGGAAGCTTTCTATATAACACCGGGGATGCAGAACACGTTAGCAAGGCAACTGTATGAAGAGCAGTAAGAAAAGTGTGCATCACTCTCAAGCACTTTATATACATTTCTGTTAAGTTTCCTGTGAGAGCCATCAAAGAGGAGTTTCATAGGATTACAGGTGAATGGTGAACGTCTTTCTGAATAAGCTGATCAAATAAATGTGCTCTTGCTGCCACCTCTAATAATTCAAATACCCTTTAGGATTTCCCAATGTGATTGGGTGCACATTTAAAAGGTCCCACTCACCCCGCTCTGCGCGGGCTTCGAACTGCCGTCGGTCAGAACGAGAGACGGGCGCTCTAACCACGAGCCTAACGACCGCAGTCCCTATTGCGTCTGTCGCTAGAGTATCTCTAGCTGGCCTCCATTACACACAGCTGGAGCAGGGGCAAGCATGGCCAGTTTTTTGTCTTCTATAGCCACAGTGCTCGGTTCTCATATCCTCATAACTTTCAAGGCCAGTTTATTAAATATATCAAACATTTCCCAGTCAGGCATCCTACTACCAAGAGCATTTAAACTCACCGGACTGAATGATGTTTTTATATTTCATTTCCAGCTGCTGCCACGTTCTTTTTATTGCAGAAGGATTGCACCTACATGACAAAAAATCGTAGGTATATATGTTTATACATATACGATACGATATACATAATATATATATATATATATAGTTCCTCCAATTCGACTGGCGAGAAATAAACGGAGCGTTTTTTGTCACGTGGCGTTGCCATGGTGAATCGTGTTATCTTCGCTCAATTGATGATGGCTTTTTAAAGCCGCGGTGAACACGAGTAACCTCGGGTGAACTTACTCAGAGTGGATTGAACTGATTGAAACCAGCTGTTCTGAAACAGAAAACTCAGAGTAGCGGTTATCTGAGTAAATCAACTCAGAGTTCATATTTTAACTCAGTGTTGCTTGAACCTCCTTATTGAAACGGGTCCCAGGTGCTGTAAGCTTTAACCCAAAGTGGCCTCATGGCTTCTTTATTCATTCGTCGAGCTTGGACGTACAGTTTTCGCTTACGGCCACACCAACCTCAACACTCCCGCTCTCGTCAGATCTCGGAAGCCAAGCAGGGTTGGGCCTGTTCAGTACTTGGATGGGAGACCGCCTGGGAATACCAGATGCTGTAAGCTTTAACACAAAGTGGACTTATGGCTGCTATCTTTATGAGTCGAGATTGGTGGCACATCTTTTGATACTGCCACACCACCCTGAGCACGCCCGCTCTTGTCTGATCTCGGAAGCCAAGCAGGGTCGGACCTGGTCAGTACTTGAATGGGAGACCGCCTGGGAATACCAGGTGCTGTAAGCTTTAACCCAAAGTGGTCTTATGGCTGCTTTCTTCATGCGTTGAGCTTGGTAGCACATCTTTTGCTTACGGCCGCACCACTCTGACCACGCTCGCTAGTTGGTACGTTCCAGGAAGTGTTTTGGCGGCAGTTTGGTGAGACAGGCTCACCACACTTTTTTTGTACCTTTTTTGTTTAGTTTGTAGTTATCAAGGTTTTTTTGTTTCCTTTTCACTCTGTTTTTTTTCCTCCCAACAGCGTATGCTGGTTGGGGGGAAAGTTCTTTTTGTGTTTTTTTTCACGTTTTTTTGGGGGGGGCAGATAATGGCGGACGGACACACGGCAACAACTTTGGATATGGCTGGAGGAACATGTGCGGCAGACGAACCTGGACCTGAACTTGGACTACGAGATGGAACAGCTAATGAAATGCATCAAAGGAAGAGCAAAAAAAATACGGATTACTTGAAGGAGGCAACGGTAACGGTGGATATCACTGGTGTGAATGCACAGGGCTGAAGATATCATAAAGGCTGTAACGGTAAGAATCGGAAAAGGGAAAATCCTGGCGGTAAGACCCAAACAAGGAAATGAATATGAGGTGACTTTGGAAAATGCGGATGATGTTGAACTGTTGGAAGCTGGAATAAGGATAAAGGAAGTGGAATGTGAGGTAAAGAGGCTACAAAACAGAGACTATGTTGTCTCGTTTATGCACCTACCTGCCTACATAGACGATCAAGAGATTTTTGATAAACTTAAAGGTTGGGGAGTTACCCCCTTATCGAAAATAACAAGAAGATTGTATCCGGGCACGACTATTCAAGATGGCACAAGGTTCATCAAATCTCGTTTCCCTAAGGATGTCGCCTCTCTCCCGTATAGCACGAAGTTTGAAACTGCAGAAGGGCTGCATTTTTTCAGGGTAATGCACAGCCATCAGGTTAAACTCTGTCGGCTGTGCATGAGCCCAGAACACATCATGAAGGACTGCCCAAAGTTTCAGTGCTATAAATGCGAGGAGAGAGGACATTTCGCAAGAGAGTGCAAGGCGGTTAAGTGCCCGGACTGTAACAATGTTTTAAATTTGTGTGAATGCTGGTTTGGCAACGAGACTTATGTGGGCGGGCAGGTGCATGAGCGAGACGGTAGGGGAGAACAACATGAGAATGACACGAGAGAGAGAGACTGTGGATCAGTAATTGAAATCGACAATGGTGAACAAACGGAAAGACAAGATATTTCACAACAGGTCATAGAGAAGGACACACAGAGCGCAAATGAGGAGATTGCAGAGGAAGGAATGGATGATTTAGCTAAAAGACAAAATTAAGCACAAAATGAGGAATCTAAAGAGCAGACGGAACCAACTGAACAATCAAAACAAGAGGAAGGAACATGCACACCACTTGACCTTTCTGTTACTCTGGAAGATGAGATGGACCTAGAAGAGGATTTTAACAAGGATATAGAGGCAAGGGACGATGGAAAACCAAGACTAGATAAAAGACGGCGGAAAATAAAGGTAAAGCCATGTTTAGAAGGAATAAGGAAAAGAACAACTAACAAAGACCTACTAAAAGATAAATATGAACGTTTAAAAGACTTTGATGATATGAGCTAAAGAAATGAGTTTAATGAGTGTTTTTATATATTCATTCTTTATGGTTTTAAGTTTGGTTACTTTTAATGCCAGAGGACTTTCGGATTTTAACAAATTTGAAAAGGTGAAGGAAATGTTCAAGGATGAAGATGTGATTGTATTGCAAGAAACTATTTGGAGAGAAAAACATGTATGTGAAATAAGGAAAAGATGGAACGGTGAGATCTTATACAATAATGATGATAAGAGGTTTGGTAGAGGAGTGGCTTTTTTAATAAGAGGAAATGTGAATATTGTATGCAAGGTTATTTATAAAGATAATGTTGGGAAATGTTTAGCAGTAGAAATGGAATATGAAGACAAAAAACTGGTTGTGATAAACATACATGCACCTACGGAGGAAAGGGGGAAGAGAGATTATTTTAACAGTTTAAGGTCACTTTTAAATAAGCATCAGAATGTCAGTTTAATGGGAGATTTTAATACTGTGTTAAGCAAATTAGATGTGGCAGATGGAATGGTTTTTAAAAATGATATGGGAAGGAGAGAGTTAAAATCAATAATGGAAAACAATAACTTGGTGGATGTTTGGAGAGAAAGGAATGAAAGAAGACAATATTCAAGAAGACAAAGGGTGGGGAATTTTATGTGTCAATCAAGAATCGATTTTATTTTGTGTAAGAGGAATGTAGAAGTTTTTATTGAGAATGTGAGATATGAGGAAACAAGTTTAAGTGATCACAAGCCATTACACATGCAGATTGATTGGAGTACGATAAAGAGAGGTCCGGGGGTGTGGGTTTTAAATGCTGAAGTTTTAAAAAGCGAAGGGTATGTTTTAGATATAAAGACACTCATTGAAAGGGAAAAAGGGAATGTAATGTATGTGGAAGACAAAAGATTGTGGTGGGAAAATGTGAAATATTTAGTTAAAATTCACACCATGGAATTGTGCAGATTAATAGAGAAAGCAAAAAGACATAATGGACAGGAAATAAGGGGAAAATTGGAAAAAGAGTTACATCAGGGAAATAAAGATATGTCAAAGATAAAAGAATTGGAAAATAAACTTAAGGAAATAGAAGAAAAGAAATATGAAGGTGCAAGATTAAGGAGTAAAGCTCAATTTATTGTTGAGGGTGAAAAATTTACAAAATTTTTCTTTGATTTAGAAAGAAGGAAAGGGAAGGCTGAAATTATGAAAGTAGTGAAAAAGGAGAATGGAGAAGAAGTAAAGATTAATGAAGAAATTCTAAAAGAAATGAAAAGGTATTATGAGAAATTATTTACATCTGAAGGAGTGCAGGATGAAAAAGAAGAAATGTTCAAGCAGATAAAAACTAAAGTAGGAAAGGAAGACAAGGAAGATTGTGACAAAGAGATAAGTGAAGAGGAGATTGAAAGAGCTATAAATGAATTAAACAAAAAGAAAAGTCCTGGAATTGATGGTTTAGGGAGTGAGTTTTATATTGTCTTTAAGGATGTTTTAACCAGCATTTTAAAGGAAGTGTATGATGAGATCTTTAATAAGGGGCAGATGAATCTAAGAATGGGAATGGGTTTAATGAAAACAATATATAAGAAAAAAGGAGAAAAGACTGAACTGAAGAATTATAGGCCGCTTACTATGTTAAATACCGATTTGAAAATTTTAGCAAAAATTTTAGCAAACAGATTAAAAGAAGTGATGCCGAAAATAATAAAGACAAATCAAGTATATGGGGTTAAAGGGAAGGACATAGCAGATACGATAATAAGCATTCAAGATACAATTAGATACATGAAGGAGAAAAAAATGGAGGGATATCTGATAAGCTTAGATTTTGAAAAGGCTTTTGACAGGGTGGAACATGAATTTTTATTTGGAGTTTTAAACAGTTTTGGATTTGGAGGAAATTTTATAAAGTGGGTAAAAATTTTATATAAAGGAGCTGTAACTAGAATTAAATGCAACGGGTTTTTAACAGAATGTTTTAAACTAACAAGATCTATAAGACAAGGGTGCCCTATGTCAGCACTGCTATATTCACTAGTTGCGGAACCCTTGGGGCTGGCTATGAGGGAAGAAATGGGAATAAAAGGTATTAACGTAGAAGGGAATATGGAAGGCGAAGCAATTTTTCAGTATGCAGATGACACTACGCTTATTGTGAAGGAAATGGAGGGAGTAAAAAGTGCAATGAGAATTGTACAAAAGTATTGCAAAGCATCTGGAGGGAAAGTTAACGAAGAGAAAAGTGTGTATATGAGATGTGGGAATGTGCCAGCTTTAACAAGTTTTTTTGCTTTTAAAGAAGTGAAAGACATCAAGATTTTAGGAGTTTTAATGAGGGAAGATGAAAAGAGAGCTAATGAAACAATGTGGGAAGGTATTTTAGGAGACATTGAAAGAAGGCTACATATCTGGAAACTAAGAACATTATGTCCTAAAGGGAATGTTCTAATTTCGAATGTCTTAATGATGTCTAAGTTATGGTATGTCCTATATGTGTCAGCTATGCCTTTGTGGATTGAAAAAAGATTAAAGAGATGTTTTTTAAACTTTATATGGGAAGGGAAACCCCCAAGGATAGCATATGACACTTTGATTGGAGCAGTTGGGAAAGGTGGTCTGGGTCTAATAGATGTAGCACAAAGGAAAAACAGTCTAAGGGTTAAAATTGTCAAAAAGTATCTGGATAAAGAGAATATAACAACATGGAAGAAAACGATGCAATATTTTTTAAATAAATGCGGTCATTTTTTTTTTGGGAGAAGACATTTTATGGATGAGAACTAAAGCTTGGATGACAGAAAAGATGCCAGATTTTTACAAGGAATTGATGAGTGCATGGGGGAATTTTTTTACCTGTGTACAACACATGCTGAGTGGTAGAGAGGATATTTTAAATCAACCATTGTTCTTAAACAAGAACATTTTAAACCGAGGGAAAGAGGTGTTTTTTAAGAAGTGGTGGGAGGTGGGAATTACAAAAGTGAGAGATGTTTTATATGAGTTTAAGGAGGGATTTTTACCTGTGCAATACATTGTGGACACTATGGAGGAAGCAAAAGAAGAAATAGTAGACAAGAAATTGAGAATAAGTTTAAGATAATAAAAAGTGCAATACCAGAGGATTGGATAAGAAACATTAATGACATGAAACAGGGGAAACAAGAGGAAGAATTTTATGTCAGGTTGGGAGGAAAATTAAGAGTGTTTAAAGAATGTACTGTGAAAATGTTGTACGGTTTTTTTAGAGATTGTGTTTTTAAGAAACCTGTTGTGAATAAATACTGGTTGCAGAAATACAAAGATTTGGAAGAAGACCACATCAGGACCAATATGAAGGGGAAGATAATAGAGACAAAACTGGGGACTTTAGAATACTTAATCAGGCACAAGGCGGTTTTTACTGATGTTTTATTGACCAAAATCGGAAGAGAGCAAAACGCAACCTGCAAAGTGTGTAAAGAAGAAGATGAGGGGTTTTTACATGTGTTCTTATTCTGTAAGAAATTGGAAACTTTTAATAAAAAATGCAAAAGGTTGATTGAGAGGTTGAGAGGGGGGCAAGATGATAAAGAAATGGATGGTAACAAGATGATAATGTTAGGAGCATACAAACCATGTAAAAACAGAAAAGTGATCAACCTGTTCATTATGTTGATGAAAAGTGCAATATGGGAAAGAAGAGTCATTGCCAGGAAAGAAAATACTGTAATGGA
>NC_136768.1:12784028-12849028 GCF_947034865.1 Barbatula barbatula
TTTTCAACCGGGGAAATAGCTCAGTTGGGAAAGTGTTAGACTGAAGATCTAAAGGTCCCTGATTCAGTTTAGGCAATGCTTCGCCTGCGCGTTGCTTTACCCCAGAGATATTTTTGCACCCTGGACCGGGTGGCCTTTTCTTGTGCGCCTAGCAGGCCTAAAACCACTCGACACAGGGTTCCATGGTGTAATGATTAGCACTCTGGACTCTGAATCAAGCGATACGAGTTCAAATCTCGGTGTGACCTCTCAGCACAGCATTCTCCTTTATGGGGCTTCCAATCAGAACCCCTTCCGAGGGGCCCATGTCTGGAATTGCTTCTGCCCAACGGTTTTAGCCTTTCAACTTATGTTTAGCACTCTGCACTCTGAATCCAGCGATCCCAGTTCAAATCTCGGTGGGACCTCTAAGCGCAGCATTCTCTTAAACAGGGCATCCAATCTGTCTGGAGTTGCTTCTGCCCAACGGTTTGAGCCTTTCTACTAGCTTGTTGGCGCACGATTGAAATTCTTCTACGTTTTTTCGCGTACTAGACGCCTCTATACACAAACACCCGCAGTAAAGCACATTTGGGCAGAGAGATTTTTCTAGCCCAGGCATTGCTTTACCGCAGAGATATTTTTGCACCCTGGACCGGTTGGCCTTTTCTTGTGAGCCTAGCGGGCCTAAAACCACTTGCAACATGGTTCCATGGTGTAATGGTTAGCACTCTGGACTCTGAATCCAGCAATCTGAGTTCAAATCTCGATGGGACCTCCCAGCACAGCATTCTCTTTTATGGGTCTTCCAATCAGAACCCCTTTTGAAGCCCACGTCTGGAATTGCTTCTGCCCAACGGTTTGAACCTTTGCACAAGACGTATTATGTGGCCGAAATAGCTCAGTTGGGAGAGCGTTAGACTGAAGATCTAAAGGTCCCTGGTTCGATCCCGGGTTTCGGCAAGGCTTTGTTTGTTCATTACTTTACCGCAGAGCTAATTTGTGCACCCCGATCAGGGTGGCTTTTCTCCTGCGCCTAGCGGGCCGTCAACCACTCGACACAGTGTTCCATGGTGTAATGTTTAGCACTCTGGATTCTGAATCTAGCGATCCCAGTTCAAGTCTCGATGGGACCTCTCAGCGGAGCATTGTCTTTTACAGGGCATCCAATCAGAACCCCTTCCGAGGGGTTGTAGCGCTGTACTTGTGGAACGATGAAACACATAGAAGACGGAAGGTTTTTCTGATGATAAACTAAGACATCGGCAGGTTTTCAACCAGGGTTCAGTTAACGTAAAGTATCAGTAGCACACGCTGCTTTTCATACTGACAACTGCCAATGGTACGAAATGAGCCAAAGGGCAATACACCCAAGCGAAATATAAAGCACAACAAATTGCCCATGTCTGAAAAGTTAATGTGATTTCACACACACACACACAGAAATGATAAGTAAAGCACATTTGGGCAGGGAGATTTTTCAATCCCAGGGCAAAGGACTTATTTTGACAATCGCCCAACAATAAGGGGATAACGCTTTTCATGAAACTACGGTGAAAGCGCAAGGAAACGCACCACAGCAAACGTTCACACTGTCTAAATGAAAATGCAAATAAATCTCTCATTGGTAAAATGATGCTGGGGTCGTTCGCCAAAAGGCTTGCACAAACACTTGCAGGCGAGAGATAAGTAGCATTTTTAATCCTTTTATAGCATTTGGACTCTGAATCCAGCGGTCCGAATTCAAGTCGGTGGGACCTCTCAGCGGAATATTCTCTTTTACAGGGCGTCCAATCAGAACCCCTTCCGAGGGGTTGTAGCGCTGTACTTGTGGAACGATGAAACACATAGAAGACGGAAGGTTTTTCTGATGATAAACTAAGACATCGGCAGGTTTTCAACCGGGGAAATAGCTCAGTTGGGAAAGTGTTAGACTGAAGATCTAAAGGTCCCTGATTCAGTTTAGGCAATGCTTCGCCTGCGCGTTGCTTTACCCCAGAGATATTTTTGCACCCTGGACCGGGTGGCCTTTTCTTGTGCGCCTAGCAGGCCTAAAACCACTCGACACAGGGTTCCATGGTGTAATGATTAGCACTCTGGACTCTGAATCAAGCGATACGAGTTCAAATCTCGGTGTGACCTCTCAGCACAGCATTCTCCTTTATGGGGCTTCCAATCAGAACCCCTTCCGAGGGGCCCATGTCTGGAATTGCTTCTGCCCAACGGTTTTAGCCTTTCAACTTATGTTTAGCACTCTGCACTCTGAATCCAGCGATCCCAGTTCAAATCTCGGTGGGACCTCTAAGCGCAGCATTCTCTTAAACAGGGCATCCAATCTGTCTGGAGTTGCTTCTGCCCAACGGTTTGAGCCTTTCTACTAGCTTGTTGGCGCACGATTGAAATTCTTCTACGTTTTTTCGCGTACTAGACGCCTCTATACACAAACACCCGCAGTAAAGCACATTTGGGCAGAGAGATTTTTCTAGCCCAGGCATTGCTTTACCGCAGAGATATTTTTGCACCCTGGACCGGTTGGCCTTTTCTTGTGAGCCTAGCGGGCCTAAAACCACTTGCAACATGGTTCCATGGTGTAATGGTTAGCACTCTGGACTCTGAATCCAGCAATCTGAGTTCAAATCTCGATGGGACCTCCCAGCACAGCATTCTCTTTTATGGGTCTTCCAATCAGAACCCCTTTTGAAGCCCACGTCTGGAATTGCTTCTGCCCAACGGTTTGAACCTTTGCACAAGACGTATTATGTGGCCGAAATAGCTCAGTTGGGAGAGCGTTAGACTGAAGATCTAAAGGTCCCTGGTTCGATCCCGGGTTTCGGCAAGGCTTTGTCTGTTCATTACTTTACCGCAGAGCTAATTTGTGCACCCTGATCAGGGTGGCTTTTCTCCTGCGCCTAGCGGGCCGTCAACCACTCGACACAGTGTTCCATGGTGTAATGTTTAGCACTCTGGATTCTGAATCTAGCGATCCCAGTTCAAGTCTCGATGGGACCTCTCAGCGGAGCATTGTCTTTTACAGGGCATCCAATCAGAACCCCTTCCGAGGGGTTGTAGCGCTGTACTTGTGGAACGATGAAACACATAGAAGACGGAAGGTTTTTCTGATGATAAACTAAGACATCGGCAGGTTTTCAACCAGGGTTCAGTTAACGTAAAGTATCAGTAGCACACGCTGCTTTTCATACTGACAACTGCCAATGGTACGAAATGAGCCAAAGGGCAATACACCCAAGCGAAATATAAAGCACAACAAATTGCCCATGTCTGAAAAGTTAATGTGATTTCACACACACACACACAGAAATGATAAGTAAAGCACATTTGGGCAGGGAGATTTTTCAATCCCAGGGCAAAGGACTTATTTTGACAATCGCCCAACAATAAGGGGATAACGCTTTTCATGAAACTACGGTGAAAGCGCAAGGAAACGCACCACAGCAAACGTTCACACTGTCTAAATGAAAATGCAAATAAATCTCTCATTGGTAAAATGATGCTGGGGTCGTTCGCCAAAAGGCTTGCACAAACACTTGCAGGCGAGAGATAAGTAGCATTTTTAATCCTTTTATAGCATTTGGACTCTGAATCCAGCGGTCCGAATTCAAGTCGGTGACACCTCTCAGCGGAATATTCTCTTTTACAGGGCGTCCAATCAGAACCCCTTCCATGGGGTTGTAGCGCTGTACTTGTGGAACGATGAAACACATAGAAGACGGAAGGTTTTTCTGATGATAAACTAAGACATCGGCAGGTTTTCAACCGGGGAAATAGCTCAGTTGGGAGAGTGTTAGACTGAAGATCTAAAGGTCCCTGATTCAGTTTAGGCAAGGCTTCGCCTGCGCGTTGCTTTACCCCAGAGATATTTTTGCACCCTGGACCGGGTGGCCTTTTCTTGTGCGCCTAGCGGGCCTAAAACCACTCGACACAGGGTTCCATGGTGTAATGATTAGCACTCTGGACTCTGAATCAAGCGATACGAGTTCAAATCTCGGTGTGACCTCTCAGAACAGCATTCTCCTTTATGGGGCTTCCAATCAGAACCCCTTCCGAGGGGCCCATGTCTGGAATTGCTTCTGCCCAACGGTTTTAGCCTTTCAACTTATGTTTAGCACTCTGCACTCTGAATCCAGCGATCCCAGTTCAAATCTTGGTGGGACCTCTAAGCGCAGCATTCTCTTAAACAGGGCATCCATTCTGTCTGGAGTTGCTTCTGCCCAACGGTTTGAGCCTTTCTACTAGCTTGTTGGCGCACGATTGAAATTCTTCTACGTTTTTTCGCGTACTAGACGCCTCTATACACAAACACCCGCAGTAAAGTACATTTGGGCAGAGAGATTTTTCTAGCCCAGGCATTGCTTTACCGCAGAGATATTTTTGCACCCTGGACCGGTTGGCCTTTTCTTGTGAGCCTAGCGGGCCTAAAACAACTCGCAACATGGTTCCATGGTGTAATGGTTAGCACTCTGGACTCTGAATCCAGCGATCTGAGTTCAAATCTCGGTGGGACCTCCCAGCACAGCATTCTCTTTCATGGGTCTTCCAATCAGAACCCCTTTTGAGGCCCACGTCTGGAATTGCTTCTGCCCAACGGTTTGAACCTTTGCACAATACGTATTATGTGGCCGAAATAGCTCAGTTGGGAGAGCGTTAGACTGAAGATCTAAAGGTCCCTGGTTCGATCCCGGGTTTCGGCAAGGCTTTGTCTGTTCATTACTTTACCGCAGAGCTAATTTGTGCACCCCGATCATGGTGGCTTTTCTCCTGCGCCTAGCGGGCCGTCAACCACTCGACACAGTGTTCCATGGTGTAATGTTTAGCACTCTGGACTCTGAATCCAGCGGTCCGAATTCAAGTCTCGGTGGGACCTCTCAGCGGAGCATTCTCTTTTACAGGGCGTCCAATCAGAACCCCTTCCGAGGGGTTGTAGCGCTGTACTTGTGGAACGATGAAACACATAGAAGACGGAAGGTTTTTCTGATGATAAACTAAGACATCGGCAGGTTTTCAACCGGGGTTCAGTAAACGTCAAGTATCAGTAGCACACGCTGCTTTTCATACTGACAACTGACAATAGTACGAAATGAGCCAAAGGGCAATACACCCAAGCGAAATATAAAGCACAACAAATTGCCCATGTCTGAAAAGTTAATGTGATTTCACACACACACACAGAAATGATAAGTAAAGCACATTTGGGCAGGGAGATTTTTCAATCCCAGGGCAAAGGACTTATTTTGACAATCGCCCAACAATAAGGGGATAACGCTTTTCATGAAACTACGGTGAAAGCGCAAGGAAACGCAGCACAGCAAACGTTCACACTGTCTAAATGAAAATGCAAATAACACTGCAAGAAAGCTAGTGGAAAGACATTTTTTCTTAGCGGTGAGCCTATATAAAGCGGTGAGCGAATAAAGCCTCGAATACTGCGGACGTCGATGGCGCTACCTCTCGCATGCAGAACGAGCGCTCTTCCATTTGAACGAACTAACCGGAACTGTTGCCACTTAACGGTACGACACTCAAAGGAGTAAAATGAGCGACGCGGAATGTGATTGCAGAAGCCCATAGGCCGTTTGGCTCAGTTGGTTAGAGCGTGGTGCAAATAACGCCAAGGTCTGACTGACTTTTCCCTGGCATCCTGTCCCTCTCTCATTGGTAAAATGATGCTGGTGTCGTTCGGCGAAAGGCTTGCACTGAAGATCTGAAGATCTGAAGATCTTAAGGTCGCTGGTTCGATCCCGGGTTTCGGCAAGACTTTGTCTGTTCATTACTTTACCGCAGAGCTAATTTGTGCACCCCGATCAGGGTGGCTTTTCTCCTGCCCCTAGCGGGCCGTCAACCACTCGACACAGTGTTCCATGGTGTAATGTTTAGCACTCTGGATTCTGAATCTAGCGATCCCAGTTCAAGTCTCGATGGGACCTCTCAGCGGAGCATTGTCTTTTACAGGGCATCCAATCAGATCCCCTTCCGAGGGGTTGTAGCGCTGTACTTGTGGAACGATGAAACACATAGAAGACGGAAGGTTTTTCTGATGATAAACTAAGACATCGGCAGGTTTTCAACCAGGGTTCAGTTAACGTAAAGTATCAGTAGCACACGCTGCTTTTCATACTGACAACTGCCAATGGTACGAAATGAGCCAAAGGGCAATACAGCCAAGCGAAATATAAAGCACAACAAATTGCCCATGTCTGAAAAGTTAATGTGATTTCACACACACACACACAGAAATGATAAGTAAAGCACATTTGGGCAGGGAGATTTTTCAATCCCAGGGCAAAGGACTTATTTTGACAATCGCCCAACAATAAGGGGATAACGCTTTTCATGAAACTACGGTGAAAGCGCAAGGAAACGCACCACAGCAAACGTTCACACTGTCTAAATGAAAATGCAAATAAATCTCTCATTGGTAAAATGATGCTGGGGTCGTTCGCCAAAAGGCTTGCACAAACACTTGCAGGCGAGAGATAAGTAGCATTTTTAATCCTTTTATAGCATTTGGACTCTGAATCCAGCGGTCCGAATTCAAGTCGGTGGGACCTCTCAGCGGAATATTCTCTTTTACAGGGCGTCCAATCAGAACCCCTTCCGAGGGGTTGTAGCGCTGTACTTGTGGAACGATGAAACACATAGAAGACGGAAGGTTTTTCTGATGATAAACTAAGACATCGGCAGGTTTTCAACCGGGGAAATAGCTCAGTTGGGAAAGTGTTAGACTGAAGATCTAAAGGTCCCTGATTCAGTTTAGGCAATGCTTCGCCTGCGCGTTGCTTTACCCCAGAGATATTTTTGCACCCTGGACCGGGTGGCCTTTTCTTGTGCGCCTAGCAGGCCTAAAACCACTCGACACAGGGTTCCATGGTGTAATGATTAGCACTCTGGACTCTGAATCAAGCGATACGAGTTCAAATCTCGGTGTGACCTCTCAGCACAGCATTCTCCTTTATGGGGCTTCCAATCAGAACCCCTTCCGAGGGGCCCATGTCTGGAATTGCTTCTGCCCAACGGTTTTAGCCTTTCAACTTATGTTTAGCACTCTGCACTCTGAATCCAGCGATCCCAGTTCAAATCTCGGTGGGACCTCTAAGCGCAGCATTCTCTTAAACAGGGCATCCAATCTGTCTGGAGTTGCTTCTGCCCAACGGTTTGAGCCTTTCTACTAGCTTGTTGGCGCACGATTGAAATTCTTCTACGTTTTTTCGCGTACTAGACGCCTCTATACACAAACACCCGCAGTAAAGCACATTTGGGCAGAGAGATTTTTCTAGCCCAGGCATTGCTTTACCGCAGAGATATTTTTGCACCCTGGACCGGTTGGCCTTTTCTTGTGAGCCTAGCGGGCCTAAAACCACTTGCAACATGGTTCCATGGTGTAATGGTTAGCACTCTGGACTCTGAATCCAGCAATCTGAGTTCAAATCTCGATGGGACCTCCCAGCACAGCATTCTCTTTTATGGGTCTTCCAATCAGAACCCCTTTTGAAGCCCACGTCTGGAATTGCTTCTGCCCAACGGTTTGAACCTTTGCACAAGACGTATTATGTGGCCGAAATAGCTCAGTTGGGAGAGCGTTAGACTGAAGATCTAAAGGTCCCTGGTTCGATCCCGGGTTTCGGCAAGGCTTTGTCTGTTCATTACTTTACCGCAGAGCTAATTTGTGCACCCCGATCAGGGTGGCTTTTCTCCTGCGCCTAGCGGGCCGTCAACCGCTCGACACAGTGTTCCATGGTGTAATGTTTAGCACTCTGGATTCTGAATCTAGCGATCCCAGTTCAAGTCTCGATGGGACCTCTCAGCGGAGCATTGTCTTTTACAGGGCATCCAATCAGAACCCCTTCCGAGGGGTTGTAGCGCTGTACTTGTGGAACGATGAAACACATAGAAGACGGAAGGTTTTTCTGATGATAAACTAAGACATCGGCAGGTTCTCAACCGGGGTTAAGTTAACGTCAACACTGCAAGAAAGCTTGTGGGAAGACAATTCTTCTTAGCGGTGAGCCTATATAAAGCGGTGAGAGAATAAAGCGTTGAATAATGCGGACGTCGATGGCGCTACCTCTCGCATGCAAAACAAGCGCTCTTCCAATTGAACGAACTAACCGGAACTAAAATCAGCGACGCGAAATGTGATTGCAGGAGCCCATAGGCCGGTTAGCTCAGTTGGTTAGAGCGTGGTGCTAATAACGCCAAGGTCGCGGGTTCGATCCCCGTACTGGCCACTGACTTTTCCCTGGCATGCCGTCCATCTCTCATTGGTAAAATTATGCTGGGGTTGTTCGCCAAAAGGCTTGCACAAGACAGATGATGTGGCCGAAATAGCTCCGTTGGTAGAGCGTTAGATTGAAGATCTAAAGGCCCCTGGTTTAGTTTCGGCAAGTCTTTGCCTGTGCATTGCTTTACCGCAGAGATATTTGTGCACCCTGGACCGGGTGGCCTTTTCTTGTGAGCTTAGCGGGCCTAAAACCACTCGAAACAGGGTTCCATGGTGTAATGGTTAGCACTCTGGACTCTGAATCCAGCGATCCGAGTTCAAATCTCGGTGGGACCTCTCAGCACAGCATTCTCTTTTATGGGTCTCCCATGTCTGGAATTGCTTCTGCCCTGCTTCTGAGAGTGTTAGACTGAAGATCTTAAGGTCGCTGGTTCGATCCCGGGTTTCGTCAAGGCTTTGTCTGTGCATTAATTTACCGCAGAGCTTATTTGCGCACCCCGATCCGGGGGGCTTTTCTCGTGCGGCTAGCGGGCCGTCATCCACTCGACACAGTGTTCCATTGTGTAATGTGAAGAGACTGTTGCTCGATGCAGTGGTGGAAATTCAGCACGCCGGCACCTACTCGTCTGCGTTGGTATAGGGATGACGATAGCTGAATTCCACCCAAGACTGAGTTCACCCTTAATTTTGGCAGCCTGGAGATAAGCGTGGTGCGCTGCATCCACACTGAATGGAGGGCGGCCTGGAACTCACCAGTCACCTGACTGGTTGCTGTGAAACGGGGTGTATAATTACCTTGTTTCGCCGCAGTACTCGTGCTTGCTAAGGCAGCACGTATACTAAAATTGGATCGATACAGAGAAGATTAGCATGGCCCCTGCGAAAGGATGACACGCAAATCTGTGAAGCGCTCCATATTTATTTCCATTTACCTGCTTTGGATGGTAGTGTGTCAACATCTGCCGCAAAAACAGCAGTCCATGTGCTCCAGCCTTATGATCACGGAGGATTGCATTCAGCGTGTCCACACCTTGCAGCAACATTCAAACAAAGACATAAGTAAGGCACATCCTCGGCACAGGAGTTTAAGGTGTCCTGGAAGCGAATGTCTGTCTATTCGAGTCAGTTCACAAGTTCCTTATAGAAATCCCAGTACACGTGGTCGGCACAGCATTGTCTTCGGTGACATCTCCTGGGTGAGGGAGGCCGTATTTGTTTGGTGATGGAAGGGATTTGAGGTTGTTTGCTCTACCTGATTGCAATGCTCTGGGGGGCCTTCACGAGAGATCACCCTCTTTAAACATGATGGTGCGGCGTGGTGAGTGCTCGGCATTAGGAGTGGTTGGGTATAGCTCGAGTTTCTCTTCATATACGCATAAATCTTTCGCCTTTTACTAAAGATTTTCTGTGGGGAGGAACCGTTGCGAGTTTGTTGTATTTTTGGGGGTTCTGCATATTGCAGAGCTGCAGAAGGTTGTTCAAAAGCAGAGAACGTTCGTTTTTCCTGAGCGAATACGCCACAGCTTATGCTGAATAAAGAGAAAAACAATCCAAAATCTTTATTCGACCGAAATCTGATATCTAATCTGCACTGTCAAACAGCCGCTTCGAATCAGAGGGGGCTATTGTACGCTTGAGTTGTCAGAAGGACTTGGCACAGCGGTTAAATGTCCTTTAAGACAGAACGGGATTCAATACTGTCCACTATACTAACGAGGAACACCCGTCGTCAGCCAAGCGTGAACGCGGCGACCCCCACGGACGGGTTTTGTGCGAACAAACAGCAGCTCGGGTGACGTGGTCTGGTCATACAACACGGTGCTAAGTACATTTGGAATTCCAAGCATTCGTCACCCGTCAGTCTGCATTGGTGGTATAGTGGTGAGCATAGCTGCCTTCCAAGCAGTTGACCCGGGTTCGATTCCCAGCCAATGCATCAGGTTTAGCTAAAGCTCGTCATCAGAGAAACAAGGAGCTATGCCCATGCACTTTCCCAGCGGTTACAATGTTCAGTCAAATCATGTCACATTGCAACTGATGAATCATGGCGTGGCATATCTCGAAGGGCAGCTTACGGAGTCTTTCATTTTATCACACTAGAAGAACAAACGCCTTTGTTATATTGTTGGGGGCTCTGCATACAGCAGGGCTGCTTGAGTTTGTCCCAAAACAGAAAGGGGTATTTGTCGTGGGCAAATGGCCACGAACAGGCTTAACAGCTTATGTTAAAAAAAGAAAAACCTAACAAATGCTCGTTCGAACGAAATCTGACTTCGAAGAATGAGCATTTTGGGCTCGAGCTGTTTGAAGGACTCGGCGTGGCAGTTAACGGTCCGTTAGACAGATCGGCGTTCAAATTAAACCTCCCCGTCGGGGAATCGAAGAGAAAAACAATCCAAAATCTTTATTCGACCGAAATCTGATATCAAATCTGCAGTGTCAAACAGCCGCTTCGAATCAGAGGAGGCCGTTTTACGCTTGAGTTGTCAGAAGAACTTGGCACAGCGGTTAACTGTCCTTTAAGACAGAACGGGATTCAATACTGTCCACTATACTAACGAGGAACACCCGTCGGCGGCCAAGCGTGAATGTGGCGACCCCCACGGATGGGTTTCGTGCGAACGAACAGCAGCTCGGGTGACGTGGTCTGGTCATACAACACGGTGCTAAGTACATTTGGAATTCCAAGCAGGTTTAACAGCTTATGTTAAAAACTGAAAAACTCGGGGGACCCTTCGGGGAATCGAACCCCGGTCTTCAACATGCTCCTGCAATATTTCAAAGTTTGGTATGTCCTATGTACTTTGTGATGTACCTTGTTGCGAAGCACACCTTGATGATGTAGTGTGTTACTCTGAAACTTGGAAGAAACACCTGGACACTTTGGACACTCTGTTTGGGAGTCTTCAATCAGCAAACCTCACACTTAATCTTGCAAAATGTGAATTCGATTGTGCTACAGTCACTTATTTGGGTAAATATGTGGGTCAGGGGACTGTTCGTCGTCCTTTTGACGCTGAAATAAAAGCCATCGATGCTTTCCCAGTTCCTGTAACAAAATGAGAACTTTTTCTGAGGCGATTTCTTGGGATGGCTGGATATTATAGAAGTTTTCACAAGGACTTTTCAGATGTTGCAAAATCAGATTTTGCTGTGGCATGCCTCGTTGGCGCTGTTAGGCAGCGCGTCAGTCTCATAATCTGAAGGTCGTGAGTTCGAGCCTCACACAGGGCAGCGCGCACGGAAACTTTTGAACTAGTTTCAGATCCCGCCGTGTCCCATTACTAGGCCGCAAATGTTCATGCACTGGTCATGTACCACAGGCTGCCTTGATTAAGGCTTGTCATCATGCCAGACAACCACGCATGCTCTCCCTGGTGGTCTAGTGGCTAGGATTCGGCCCTTTCACCGCCGCGGCCCGGGTTGGATTCCCGGTCAGGGAATGTGGTTTTGGACGCCCTATGGGGCATTTCACGAGTGCTTGCAAACACGGCTCTTTGACGGCACGCACGGTCTCCACGGGTAAAAACGACGCTTTCTAAGAGCCGGATTCGAACCAGCGACATAAGAATGACCTGTGAGACGCCTACAGTTCGAGAATAGAAGACTCTGTGGATGAGGTAGGAGATGCTGAGTTTTTGACCAAGTTATATTTGCTTAAGGGTTATTGTCAGGTTCCCCTTACGGAACGTGCCTCAGAGATCTCTGCTTATGCCCCTCCAGGTGGCTTTTTTACAATATATGGTTATGATTTTTGGTTTAAAACTTGCTCCTGCAATATGTCAACGTTTGGAGCCCTATGTACTTTGTGATGTACCTTGTTGTGAAGCATACCTTGATGATGTAGTGTGTTACTCTGAAACTTGGTAGAACCACCTGGACACTTTGGACACTCTGTTTGGGAGTCTTCAATTAGCAAACCACAAACTTAATCTTGCTACATGTGAATTCGGTTGTGCTACAGTCACTTATTTTGGGTAAACATGTGGGTCAGGGGACCGTTCGTCGTCCTTTTGACGCTAAAGTAAAAGCCATCGATGGCTTTTTTGCTAGGCTTACAGCAATGTGAGGTTTATCTTGGTTCTAGTTCATTACCCATTGTTGTTTATAATGACCATAACCCAGATTTTACACAAGAAAATGTGATTGGGGACACTTTGCCTAGATGACATATTTAAAACTGTTTGGAAATCTGAAATGTTATGGGTGTAGGTGTTACAACCCGGAATGAGTGTTTGTTTTCTTGTGCTTGAGTCTGTGTTGCAGGAATGGATGCTGTTTATTGGTTCGTGGATAACTTCTGCTGATTGGCACGGCTGTTTTGGGGTTGACTAGTAGAAGCCAAGAGTGCCGGGTTGAATAACAGACCCACTACGGAGCGTCCGGTGAGAGACTTTTACCATGAAGGATCAGACATTCAGGAGTAAACCATTTATTGTCACCACAACTCAGTACACTGAATAATGCTGATTTGCACATGTGTGTGGTTTTCTATAAATAAAAGTATGAGAAACATAATTAAGTACAAAGAACAATAACGAATAATAGAAACATAGTAACAGTAATCTCCACACTGAATATTAAGTTACAATGATCAACAATGTACAATAAGTAGAACAAATATACCATTATATGGGAAAGTACACCACTAAGCATGATTATTACTGAGCGATTGATATCTGACACCCTTGCGCTCTGAGGACAGAGATGGGACCGCTCTATCGCATTAGTGCGCATGCGCCCCACGAGTACTTCAACTCTAAAAGTGAGCGATATATATATATATATATATATATAAACATTAAATACTTTAAATCCTGAATATAAGGCACATAGATTACGTTTTATAGATACAACAAAGCAATATGTGAGGCAACCAGTATGTAAATATACAAGCAAACATCTTTACAATCTCGGTTGTATGTCACTCGCTACATCAACGTTTACCCATGAGCTATTAAAACGTTCATAAACTAAATAGAGAACAATGTATAAACAAGCAGTAACTTACTTTACAATCACGCACACAACTTTAGCAAATATCAACTATAGTTCAGCTTGCATCCGTCCGCTTTCCCGATCGGTCAGACTCCGTTCAGTGGGCGGGAGCACAGACCTGCACGTCCTTTTCGCAATTGGATGAGGCGTGCAACTGGCCGTGTGTACCACTTCTCTCCCACTTTAATTTGAGCTGTTCTTACTCTGCTGTCTGCTCCAGGGAATACCCTTGACACCTGGCCCACCGGCCAGAGAGCTCTGGGCAGCTGGGGGTCAACGATCAGAACAACGGTGCCAACCTGGAGGTCAGATTTCTCATCTTGCCACTTCTGGCGGGTCTGAAGGCTGGGTAGGTAGAACCTGATGAAGCGTTTCCAGAATTGGTCGGCAAGGACTTGACTATGCCGCCATCTGCGTCGACTAATCAGTTCAGATTCCGGGTATATCACAGGAGGAAGTGATGAATCTGGCCGCCCCATCAGAAGGGAGTTTGGTGTGATGGGGTCCAGATCAGAAATATTAGATGAAGTGTAGCCCATTGGCTTGGAATTTAGAATCCCTTCAATCTCCACCAACATAGTGTACAGCACTTCAAAGGTGACAGACTGGGCACCAAGTGTTGTCATCAAAGCCTGCTTAAGGGAACGAATCTCCCTTTCCCAGCTACCACCAAAGTGTGGAGAATTAGGGGGATTGAAGTGGAATTGTATTTGCTGACTTGCCAGCTGCTCTTGCAATTCTGGGACAATAGCGGCATATGCCTCCTTCAGTTCTCTCTCTCCTCCTTTGAAGTTGGTCCCTTGATCCGATAATAGCTCGAAGGGCTTGCCTCGTCTTGCGATGAATCGCCTGAGAGCCATGAGGAATGAATCAGAGTCGAGACTATGAAGGACGTCAATGTAGACTGCCCGGGTAGTGAGACATTTGAACAGGATGCCCCATTTCTTCTCATTCCTGCGACCTACTTTAACAGTATATGGACCGAAGCAATCCATTCCTGCTGAGTAGAAGGCGGGCTTGAACAAACGTAATCTGGCTGGAGGGAGGTCTGCCATTTTTGGTACCTCAGGGTTTTTTCTCCACTTCTGGCAGTCCACACAAGCACTCTGACACCGTTTGATAGCTTCTCTGCCTCGTAGGATCCAATGCTTACCCCGAAGCTCGGCGAAGACACTTTCAGGGCCTGGATGGTGGAGTTTAGAGTCGTAAATCTGTATGAGCAGTTTAGAGACTGGGTGTTTTGGGTCTAGGACAATGGGGTGCACTGATCAGGATCGAGATAGGGGCTCCAACGTAGGCGACCTCCTACTCTGATCAGCTGAGTCTCATGATCAAGTTCAGGGGAAAGTGTCTTTAGTCGACTGTTTCTGCAAAGTGATTTACCTGACGTAAGCTGCTCAAGTTCAGAAGTAAAGCACTCCTCCTGAGCTTGCTGTAGGACACTGATTTCAGCCATTCGGTAATCCTCCGCTGACGGACTATTGCCTGCCGCCCCATGACATGCCCTGGATTCAATTAACTCTTCAAAAGTTTTGTACAGGCTGATGTCAGGGAATGACGTCCTGGCTGTGAAGCAGGTAAGGAAGCAGGGAACTGTTTTACGAAGCTCCTCTTCTTCTGCGGCCACAAGGTGTGGGATTGCTGGCCACGTATTTTGAGGATCTTTGAGAAAGGACGGCCCTTGGTACCAACAGCTGTCTGGTCCCAGCTTATTTAGGCTTTTTCCTCTTGTTATATCATCCGCTGGGTTATGAGCTGAGGGTACATAACGCCATGTGTGGCGGTCTGTTAGGTCCTGGATCTCGGCGACTCTGGTTCCGACAAACACTTTAAATCGGCAAGAGTCTGACTGGAGCCAAGTGAGGACTGTGGTGGAGTCAGTCCAAAGGGTGGATTGGTTTATGGGAAGGCTCAGTTCTGTTCTGACTACTTTAGCGAGTTGTGCCCCAGTGAGAGCAGCACAGAGTTCCAGACGAGGGATCGATTGCTGTTTTTTGGGTGCCACTCGTGATCTGGCTGTAAGGAAGGCCACCTCTACCTGACCATGTTGATCCTCTGTGCGGAGGTAGGCAACTGAACCATAGGCACGCTCAGAGGCATCACAGAAAACATGTATTTCTCTCTGACTCATGTCTGTGTCCCTGATTGGGCTGGTGTAACATCTTGGAAGGACAATGTGTTGCAAGGCAGGCAGCTCCTCCACCCACTCTCTCCAGGTCTGTAAAGGATCTACAGGTAAATGTGGGTCATCCCAGTCCCTCTTCTTATCCCAAAGTTGCTGCACTATGAGCTTGGCTCTGGTAGTGAAGGGAATAAGATAGCCAAGGGGGTCGTACTGACTTGCCACAACTTTGTAAATGGTACGCATGGTAGTCTCAGTGGTTGATATAGGACGATACTTATAAGAAAGCGTGTCCGTTTGTTGATTCCAGAGGAGCCCCAGTGTAGATTCTTGGGTGTTGCTCTGCCCTTGTGAAATCCAAAGTTCAGTGCCATCCAATCTGGCTTCAGGAGGTAAATGGCTGATGATCGAGAGCTGATTACTGGACCACTGCCTCAGGTCAAAACCCCCCTCTGCTAATAAGCTCCTGAGTTTGTCCACAAGACTCTTTGCTTCTTCTGCTGAGGAGAAACTTTGCAGACAATTGTCAACATAGAAAGACTTCAGGACAGAATGTCGGACATCTTCCCCAGGTTGGCTATGGTCAAGGACATGTTTTTGTAATGAAAAGATTGCACAACAAGGGCTGCATGTTGTTCCGAAGGGGAGAACGTGCCATTCGTAAACACTGGGTGGATCCTGTGTCTTTAGATCCCTCCAGAGGAATCGTAGAAGTGCCCTGTCCTCTGGAAGCAGTCTGATCTGGTGAAACATCCCCTTGATGTCACTGCTGAAAGCAATGGAATGCTCTCTGAATCTGAGCAATACTGCGAGAAGAGATGGGTCTAATGCAGGTCCAGGGAGCAAGAGCTTGTTAAGGTTTTGACCCTGATATTGGAACGAGCAATTAAATACAACCCTGTTCTTCCCGTTGTGTTGGACCAAGTGATGAGGAATGTACCAGGTGTTAGTTGAGCATGTTTCAGCACGTGGTTCCACCCTGACTGCATAACCTGCCCTCTCTAGTTTCTGAATCTCTGCAGTGTAGGCAGCTGCTTGCTTTGGGTCTTTGGCCAGCCTTCTCTCTGTGGCTCGCAGATGAGGGAGAACAGCATTTTTTGGGGCCTGGAGGTCTGGCATGTTCTTAACATGTAAAAGTGGTGTTGCATAGCGCTTAACACCATGTTCCTCTACTCTCACTGTCTTGCTCTCCAGAATTCTCACTGCTTCCTGGTCTTGTCGGGATCTTGTGCTTAACTTTTCACTTTGCCAGGGAAGCACATCTATCTGCCAAAGTCTCTCCACTTGTTTGAGAAGATCAGCTTCTGGCGATGCCACTGAGGTGAAAAGACACTGTTGTTCTATGACCTCATGTGGCAAGTGTTGTACAGGGCCCTGTAAAGTCCAGCCGAGACGAGTCTTGATGGCTGCTGGTCCCCCTGGGGGCCCTAAGCGGATTGGCTCCACTGCCGTAATGAGGTGGGGATAATCGGATCCAATGAGCAGAACAGGGCTAACTGCCTCTAAATGGCTCAAAGGAAGCGCTCTGAGATGGTGGTATTTTTCCCTCAAAGTCTTAACTGGCTGTGTATGTTCAGCAAGACTTAGCTGCTGGGCTGTGAATGCACCCTTTATATGGTACAGTTTGCTGGGCTGAGACAGGGGGGAGATGTGAAAGGACACTGTTGCCCCAGAGAGCATTTGTAGTTCCTGCCTGATTGTGCGAAGTGGAAGATCTTCTGGCTGACCTTTTAAGCCCAGCTGTTTGGCAGCATTGTGCAGGAGGATGGTTCTCTCCGATCCATCATCCAGGATGGCATAGGCTTTCATCTTGTGTGCCCCATTACGGATAATGACCTTGACAATCTTTAGAAGAACCTTTCGGCTGGCAGGAGGCTTACGAATCAGAAGTATCTCGTTCATTGTGTTGAGGAGGCAGGCATTAGCTGAAGAACCTTCATTTGGGGGAGTCTTCGGAATGTCTGCACGCCTGAGATTGTTGCAATGAAGGACCAGTAGGTGGCGTCCGTTACACTGTTTGCAGCGCAATTTCAGATTGCACTCTGAAGCTTGATGGTTTCTCCCACAGCGCCAGCACCTGTTGCAGTCTCTTATCCAGTTACGTTTCTGGTCAACGGTAAGCTGTTTAAAGTTGTTGCAATTATTGAGGGAGTGTTTATTGTGGTCACAGTAAGGGCAAAAGGGAGTTGAAGCAGGCTTGTTGGCTGTCGGTGTCAGCTTTGTCCGTGGAGGTGCATTCTCGGTTCCAAACAGAATGGTGGCACTCCTAGCGAATGATTTTGGTTCTCTGATCGCTTCTCGTATTCGTGCTGGGTATCCGCGACGACTAGCTCCTACAAACCTTGATGTGTCCTCCTGGACTTGTATTTCATACTCTAGCCACTCTGACAGCTCAAGAAGGGTGGGTATTGGCACCTGGTGAGGATGTGCAAAGCGTCGGAAACTTGACCTGAGGTCGTGAGGCAGCTTCTCTAGAAGCCGAGAGACATGGGAGCCACACTGCAACTCAAAGGTGCCATTTCTTCCTAGTTGCTCTAGCATGCCAACAAGGGAACGAACCCTGAGGGCGAAGAGTCGAAAAGCTTTGATGTCCCCACTGGCTATGGTTGGACCATCCATGAGCTCTGCTATACGTTGCAATGCGAGCTGATGCGGCTGACCGTATTGCTGATCCAGTGCTGCCATAGTCTTTGTGAAGGGTTGTTGTGAATGACTGTATGAATCAGCGATAAGCAGTGCCTCCTCAAGTTTGAGGTGATCAGTGAGTATTTGAAATTTGAATCTCTCCGTGGCTGTAGCTGGGAGAATGTTTTCCAGGGCTATCTTGAGCCGCGAGAATTCTCTAGGATTTGGATGTACAAAGTCTGGAATTGTGGGGGACGGACCTCGGTACATCCGCTCTAGCTCAGGTGGGACTGGGCTGGATGCTCCCCATGGTAAGTGAGAGCGGTGGGCGGATTCAAAAGGTTGAGGAGCTACGTTATCTGGCTTGTATGATGCATAACGACTCGGTCTGTTGTGCGTCTCAGTTCTGGAGTAGGCTCTTTCCTTCCTTGAATCATCCCACATGTCATGTTCCGAGTGTGGTGTGGGGAACGCGGCTTTGCTCTGGGGATAGCTATAGGAGATTGGAGACCCTCAGAACCGTGGTCGGGCTGATCTGATTCAATAGACCTGAATCGTGTGGCTGACACTGGTACAAAGCTTTTATCACTCTGTTGTGTTCTCAGCAACCTGCGTGGCGCAGGTACAGGTCGTGTAGGGCTGGCAGGAGGGGAAGACTGTGCTTCAGGCGGTCGATGCTCCAGTTGGATTTGTAGCTGCTGCATTTGTTGTTTCAGCTGAGAGAGTTCCTGTGAATACTGGTCTGTAGCCTGTCGGAACGTGTCTCTTTCTTGCTGCATCGTCTGCAGGGTCTGTAGCAGATGGTCATGGGCAAAGCGTAGGTCCCTGTTCTCACGCTGGAGGATGCTGGTTCCCAATGGTTCATCATTAGACCACTGTTGAGGATGATCAGGCTCTTTTCGCGGTAGCGATGTTGGGGTGATACCAGCTGCACTCCCTAGTTCTAGGCTGGAAGGCCCTGGAGGATGAAACTGAGAGTGTGGTGACATGGTTGCTGGAAACAGTCTTGGGAGAGTGAAGCCACTGAGGTCATACTCTTCATATCTTGCGGGGAGAAATGTCTTCCTCCTGACACGCACGACTGACTCATCCTCTTCATGCTGTGACATCTTTCCGTAGTAAATCTGGGTATCCGGCTCGAAGGACCATGTAAAAATGTTCCGGGTTGAATAACAGACCCACTACGGAGCGTCCGGTGAGAGACTTTTACCATGAAGGATCAGACATTCAGGAGTAAACCATTTATTGTCACCACAACTCAGTACACTGAATAATGCTGATTTGCACATGTGTGTGGTTTTCTATAAATAAAAGTATGAGAAACATAATTAAGTACAAAGAACAATAACGAATAATAGAAACATAGTAACAGTAATCTCCACACTGAATATTAAGTTACAATGATCAACAATGTACAATAAGTAGAACAAATATACCATTATATGGGAAAGTACACCACTAAGCATGATTATTACTGAGCGATTGATATCTGACACCCTTGCGCTCTGAGGACAGAGATGGGACCGCTCTATCGCATTAGTGCGCATGCGCCCCACGAGTACTTCAACTCTAAAAGTGAGCGATATATATATATATATATAAACATTAAATACTTTAAATCCTGAATATAAGGCACATAGATTACGTTTTATAGATATAACAAAGCAATATGTGAGGCAACCAGTATGTAAATATACAAGCAAACATCTTTACAATCTCGGTTGTATGTCACTCGCTACATCAACGTTTACCCATGAGCTATTAAAACGTTCATAAACTAAATAGAGAACAATGTATAAACAAGCAGTAACTTACTTTACAATCACGCACACAACTTTAGCAAATATCAACTATAGTTCAGCTTGCATCCGTCCGCTTTCCCGATCGGTCAGACTCCGTTCAGTGGGCGGGAGCACAGACCTGCACGTCCTTTTCGCAGCACTGATTGGCCCGCTGGACGGATGCTGTGACGCTTGCGTCATTTTTGCGTAAAGCAAAGCAAACTAAGAAACATAAATAAAAGCCTAACAGTAGCCTTTTTAACAAGGGGGGTTAAAAACCTGTCCTCTCTAGTCATTTTTAGCTTGCTAGCCTAAAAGGCAGCTTGATCGTGTTTTGTTTTAGGCCTGTTTTTGTCATGTTTTGGGGACAGTGAGTTTAATTGTCTTGATTCTTTAGGGGACAGGGGACATTTTTTTCCTTTATCGTTTCTTGGTTTTTATTAACTAAGGAGTAAGGTAAGTGTTGTGTTAAATTCATCATACTTTTTCTTTTCTCTTTTGTTACAGGTTATGTAGAAAGGTTGTGAGTGGAGTTTCAGTTATGGGTTTTGTTTGTTGTTTTGGCGTTTTCTGAGTCTGAAAGAGTGTCTCTTCTTTTTGTTTTCAAAAAGAAATGCATAGCTTGTATACGGGTCTGAGACGTCTTTTCTGTTGCCGCCTGGCCATAGACAGAATTGGGGTTTGACCACTCTGCGAGGAACTCCGTTCAAAGCCAAGCACTAGAGCAAAGCTGTGTCAGAAGTGAGATTCGCTCCTGTGTTGCCAGTCAGTGAAGGAACTCTGTTGCTCGATGCAGTGGTGTGGGCTTACAACACCGTGTTCAGTGCGTTTGGAAATTTAGCAAGCCGGCACCTACTCGTCTGCGTTGGTATAGGGATGACGATAGCTGAATTCCACCCAACTCACCAGCGGCCTGGAACTCACCAGTCGCCTGACTGCTTGCTGTGAAACGGGGTGTATAATTACCTTGTTTCGCCCCAGTACTCGTGCTTTCTAAGGCAGCACGTATACTAAAATTGGATCGATACAGAGAAGATTAGCATGGCCCCTGCGAAAGGATGACAAGCAAATCCGTGAAGCGCTCCATCTTTCTTTCCATTTACCTGCTTTGGATGGTAGTGTGTCAACATCTGCCGCATAAACGAGACAGGGGTAACTGCAGCCTGGAGCAATGGGCGTGCCGAAAGGTAGGGGCGTGCCAAAAGGTTTCTGATTGGTGAAAGGAGTTTTACTGTATTGGCCAATCAGCGTTAAACTTTTGTTCCACACTCCAGTCCAGCAGGCGGCGGTAAAGCACTTATCAGTTGGTTTGCAAACCGTGCCAAACTTTAAGAGGAAAAAAGCCACTACAGTGGTAAGTAATTTCCTTTAGCCAAAGAAGATGGCGGCGGTAAGATATGGTGCAATTCATCATATGTTTATCTATGATTTATATAACGTAATTATGTGTCGTTGACTGGAAATCTGTCAGTGCAGAGGTGAGAAAAGAATACAGATTGGAGTTTGAGCTCACCAGGTGCGCTTGCTGTGACAACATCTACAAAAACACCTTTGGATACAGTGGCAATGGAAAGAAGGGGGTCTTCACAGCATTCTATTCAGAGAAAGAGTTTGCTGGGTTCTGTTCAATGGACTGCTACTACAAAATGAGTGACTGAATGTTTCTGTTTACTTGAATTGGAAACAAAGCTGAATTTTTTTGTGAATAAAGCTGTGTCTGTTTCCTAAATTGGTTGTCATTTAGCAGAAAGATACTAAACACTTCAATTCTGTGGTGTTTTTATTAACTAGTTTTCTCTATGAGGCAAAACATTGTTTTCAGGGTAAGGTATAACAATAGGTTTTGTTTGTTGAAATTAATTTATTAATTAACGTTAACTATGAGCAATAGATTTGTTACAGTATTTGTTTTAAGCTTTGTTAGTATTAGTTAATAAAAATACAGCTGCTCATAGTTTGTTCACTTCAAAGTGCTTTAATGTTAACGAATACAACTTTTAAATAACTCCTATCTAAAAACAGATAGTGCGACTGTGTTAAGAGGCTTTTGTACCCTAAAAATAGTTGCGATTTGTTTTTGATCGCTATATTTAGTATTAAGTTTTGTAAACTTTTTTAATCGTAAAAGACTACAATATGTTAAAATGAGAATGTACTATGAAATGTTGAAACAAAATAATAGTAAAGAAAGCGAGAAAAAAGATGAAAGGAAGTATATATAATTTATATTTACTGCTTACAGTTTTTGCAAACTTTAACCTAAACTTGCCGTGGTGATGACGTCAGTAACCCGCGCCATGCAGGCAGTTTTCGCAAAACCTTTTGGCACGCCCATACTGTTCGGCGAGACCAATGAGAAACCTTCTGGCACGACCCATGCCGTTTGCCACACCCTCACCTTTTGGCACGCCCATTGCTCCAGGCTGCAGTTACCCCTACTTGGTTTGTTCGCACGAAACCCATCCATGGGGGTCGCCGCGTTCACGCTTGGCCGCCGACGGGTGTTCCTCGTTAGTATAGTGGACAGTATTGAATCCCGTTCTGTCTTAAAGGACAGTTAACCGCTGTGCCAAGTCCTTCTGACAACTCAAGCATAAAACGGCCCCCTCTAATTCGAAGCGGCTGTTTGACACTGTAGATTTGATATCAGATTTCGGTCGAATAAAGATTTTGGATTGTTTTTCTCTTTATTCAGCAGAAGCTGTGGCTCATTCGCCCAGGAAAAACTAACATTCTCTGCTTTTGAACAACCTTCTGCAGCTCTGCAATATGCAGAACCCCCAAAAATACAACAAACTCGCAACGGTTCCTCCCCACGGAAATCTTTAGTAAAAGGCGAAAGATTTATGCGTATATGAAGAGAAACTCGAACTATACCCAACCACTCCTAATGCCGAGCACTCACCACGCCGCACCATCATGTTTAAAGAGGGTGATCTCTCGTGAAGGCCCCC
The DNA here is from genome assembly GCF_947034865.1 of Barbatula barbatula. Classification (NCBI taxonomy): domain Eukaryota; kingdom Metazoa; phylum Chordata; class Actinopteri; order Cypriniformes; family Nemacheilidae; genus Barbatula; species Barbatula barbatula. Next base: position 12,806,724 of record NC_136768.1, read on the forward strand.
CAGAGCATTGCAATCAGGTAGAGCAAACGACCTCAAATCCCTTCCATCACCAAACAAATACGGCCTCCCTCACCCAGGAGATGTCACCGAAGACAATGCTGTGCCGACCACGTGTACTGGGATTTCTATAAGGAACTTGTGAACTGACTCGAATAGACAGACATTCGCTTCCAGGACACCTTAAACTCCTGTGCCGAGGATGTGCCTTACTTATGTCTTTGTTTGAATGTTGCTGCAAGGTGTGGACACGCTGAATGCAATCCTCCGTGATCATAAGGCTGGAGCACATGGACTGATGTTTTTGGGGCAGATGTTGACACACTACCATCCAAAGCAGGTAAATGGAAATAAATATGGAGCGCTTCACGGATTTGCGTGTCATCCTTTCGCAGGGGCCATGCTAATCTTCTCTGTATCGATCCAATTTTAGTATACGTCCTGCCTTAGCAAGCACGAGTACTGCGGCAAAACAAGGTAATTATACACCCCGTTTCACAGCAAGCAGTCAGGCGACTGGTGAGTTCCAGGCCGCCCTCCATTCAGTGTGGATGCAGCGCACCACGCTTATTTCCAGGCTGCCAAAATTAAGGGTGAACTCAGTCTTGGGTGGAATTCAGCTATCGTCATCCCTATACCAACGCAGACGAGTAGGTGCCGGCTTGCTGAATTTCCAAACGCACTGAACACGGTCTTGTAAGCCCAAGTCAAGCAGGTGTTGTAAGCCCACACCACTGCATCGAGCAACAGAGTCCCTTCACTGACTGGCAAGAGTGGAGCGGATGAACCCTTCCGAACGTGTGGCCGCGTGCATGCTGTGCAGAAGATGGGTGTTCCTCGTTAGTATAGTGGACAGTATCTCCGCCTGTCACGCGGAAGACCGGGGTTCGATTCCCCGACGGGGAGGTTTCCTTTGAACGCCGATCTGTCTAACGGACCGTTAACTGCCATGCCGAGTCCTTCAAACATCTCGAGCCTAAAAAACTCATTCTTGCTCTCCTGCAAAAATGTGAGATTGGCCCCTTCAACACCGACCGCCTTCTCCTGTTTTTAGAAGACCTTCACGAAAGACTGGTGCCAGAGGTAGAAAGGTCAAGTCAAGTCAAGTCAGCTTTATTTATATAGCGCTTTTTACAATTTTCATTGTTACAAAGCAGCTGTACAAGAAAAAAATGACTAAGTAAAACATAAAAGGTTATGGAATTCAAAACACAGGTCAAATATCAGACACACAATAAATTCCTATATGCAGTGTTAATTAATTAAGACTACCAAATTCTAGCAGCCCCCCCGGCCAGGCAAAACAGTGCAAAACAGTATGCAAACGGTGGCGAGGAACCCAAAACTCCATTGGAGGAGAAAAAAAACCTCGGAGGGAAACCAGGCCTAACCAGGGGATTCCAGTTCCCCTCTGGCAAAAACTGCTGCCTCTGCACAAGCTCAACAGTGCTTGCACAACAAGGCAAAATAAAAAAAAATTAGATTTAAAATTATCATTAATAATCTAATAGTGGCTGAAGTTTTGTAGGGACGTCACTTCCTTCGTCCAGCATTTGTCAGGTCTAGGAATGGATTGCGCCCTGCCCGCTCCGCTCTTGTAACCTTGGAACAATGAGACAAGACTGGCTGAGAGTAGAGTACTGTTCTGCACTCTTTGATGCAACAAATGCATCAGTTGTTATTGGAAGTGTCCCTGGTTCCGGTTGATCTAACTAGTGCAGCCTAGATCTTTGAAATACATATATTATGATAATGTAGTGTATGCAAGATTAAAAAGATGCGTCTTTAGTCTAGATTTAAACTGACAGAGTGTGTCCGCCTCCCGGATATTGCAGGGAAGACTGTTCCAAAGTTTAGGCGCTAGATAAGAAAAGGATCTGCCGCCTGCACTTGATTTTGAAATTCTAGGTATTACCAACTGACCTGACGCCTGAGAGCGTAGTGCATGTGATGGACTATAATACGTTAGAAGTTCTCTCAAGTAGTGAGGAGCTAAACCATGCAAGGCTTTATAGGTTATAAGCAAGATTTTAAAATTTATGCGATGCTTTATAGGTAACCAGTGCAAGGTTGACATAATCGGGCTAATATGCTCATACTTTTTTGTACGTGTAAGAACTCGAGCTGCCGCATTTTGGACCAGTTGGAGTTTTTGTAATAGGCCTGCAGGGCAACCACCTAATAGTGCATTACAGTAATCTAGTCTTGATGTCATAAAGGCATGTATAAGCTTCTCTGCATCCGATGGTGACAGCATATGACGTAATTTAGATATATTTTTAAGATGGAAAAATGCAATCTTACAGGTGTTGGCGACCTGGTTCTCAAATGACAGAGTACTATCGAATATAAAGCCAAGATTCTTAGCTGAAGATGAGGGTTTTATGGAACATCCATCAGTAGTTAAGCAGTATTCTTGGTTGTTACGTAGGGCGGTTTTCGGTCCGATAAGTAACACCTCAGTTTTGTCCGAGTTCAGTAATAAAAAATTGCTACTCATCCACTTTTTTATATCGACTATGCATTCCACTATTCGATGGAATTGCTGTGTTTCGTGAGGCTTCGAGGAAATATAAAGTTGCGTATCATCAGCATAGCAGTGAAAGCTTATTCTGTGTCGTTTTATTATATCTCCTAGGGGTAACATGTATAATGCGAAGAGCATAGGCCCTAGTACTGAGCCCTGTGGTACACCGTACTGGACTTGCGATTTGCGTGATACCTCATTGTTTATTTTTACATATTGGAAACGGTCGCATAAATAAGATCTAAGCCATTTCAAAGCTATTTCCTTAATACCGACATCATTTTCAAGTCTATGTAGGAGCATGCTGTGGTCAATGGTGTCGAATGCAGCACTAAGATCTAGCAGCACCAATAAGAAGATACAACCTCGGTCAGACGCCATAAGCAGATCATTTGTAACTCTAATCAGAGCAGTCTCTGTACTGTGATGTGCTCTAAATCCAGACTGGAAATCTTCATTAATCTCATTCCTTTGGAGGAAGGAGCATATTTGAATTGAGACTACTTTTTCCAGAACTTTAGATAAGAATGGTAGATTCGAAATAGGTCTATAGTTAACTAGTTCTCCAGGGTCCAGATGGGGTTTTTTGACAAGGGTCCTTATAACAGCCACCTTATATGCTTTAGGCACATGTCCTAATGTCAGAGATGAGTTAATAATGCTAAGTAGAGGATCTATAATTTCTGGGAGCATCTCTTTCAGAAGATTTGTAGGTATAGGGTCTAGCATGCATGTAGTCGATTTAGATGATCTAATGATTTTCGATAGTTCATCGTGATCTATAGTAGAAAATAAACATAATTTCTCCTTAGGGGTGCTGTAGTTAGGCATATGTTCAGCGGGTTTCGCATCTGGTTGCATAGTTATAATTTTCTCCCGACTATCTTGGATTTTATTTGTGAAATAGTTCATAAAATCATCACTGCTATGCTGGTATACAGCATCAGAAGTCGCTGACGATTTATTTTTGGTTAATTTAGCCACTGTATCAAATAAAAACCTAGGGTTATTTTGGTTTTCTTCTATTAATGATGAAATGTAGGCGGATCGAGACGTTTTTAGGGCTTTCCTGTATTTTTTTGTACTATCCTTCCAGGCAGTACGAAATACCTCTAATTTAGTCTTCTTAAAGTTGCGCTCCATTTTTCGTGCCGCTTTCTTTAGAGCCTGAGTGTGTTCATTTTTCCACGGTGTCGGTCTGTCATTTTTAATCTTCTTTAAGCGCAAGGGAGCAACTATGTCTAGCGTTTCCGAGAAGGTGGCATTAATATTTTCAATGGTAAAGTCAAGATCTTCAACGTTATTACTCATGCTAGAGATTTGAGACAATTCAGGCAAATTATCAAGAAACGCACCTTTTGTAGTCGAAGTTATTGTTCTGCAATATTTGTAACTTGGAGTTTGATTTGCCACCATTGGGTATTGAAGCAAGCATGATACCAGATAATGATCTGAGATGTCTTCGCTCTGCTGAAGGATTTTAACATCGGCCACGTTTATACCGTAAGACAAAATTAAATCTAAAGTATGATTACGAAGGTGAGTAGGTCCTGACACATGTTGACTAACGCCCATGGAGTTAAGAGTGTCTTTAAAAGCCATTCCTAAAGCATCTGTATCATTATCTACATGAATGTTAAAGTCCCCAGCAACAAGGACTCTGTCTGCAGACAGTACTAGTTCTGATAAGAACCCACCAAATTCTTTAATAAAATCTGTGTGGTGCCCTGGAGGCCTATATACAATAGCCAGAATACATTTTAAAGATGTTTTGTCCTTAGTATTAGGTATTGATGCATCAAGTACCATGACTTCAAAAGAATTGTATTTAGGATTAGACTTCTGGGAAATGCTAAAAGAGTTACGGTAAAGTGCAGCAACACCTCCCCCTCTGCCTTTTAGGCGAGGCTCGTGTTTATAATAATAATCTTGGGGGACAGACTCATTTAACGCAATATAATCATCTGGCTTTAGCCATGTTTCTGTGAGACAGAGCATGTCTATTTTATGATCTGTTATCATATCATTAACAAAAAGTGCTTTATTAGAGAGAGATCTAATATTTAGCAATCCGAGTCGTAACAGTTGATTATCTGTATTATGTTCATGTTTAGTTAGTTTAACGTTAACTAAATTACCTTTGAGAGGTTTACGCTTTATTTTATGTTTACTAATCCGGGGGACAGACACAGTCTCTATTTTATGATGTTTGGGAGAAAGTATTATCGCATGTTGTGTATTATGTGTGTTCTGCAACGTGAGACGGCAAGCAGACCGTTGGTTAAGCCATTCAGTCTGCTCCCTGACCTGGGCCCCAGTGAGTCAAGTTTTAGTATTAAGACTATGTGCCATATTTCTAGAGAGTAGAGAAGCTCCAGCCCAGGAGGGATGGAGACCATCACTTTTCAACAGGTCAGGTCTGCCCTCAAAACTTTTCCAGTTATTTATAAAAACAATATCATTCTGCAGGCACCACTCAGACAACCAGCCATTTAGTGATGATACTCTGCTATGTATCTCATCACCACGATAAGTGGGGAGGGGGCCAGAGAATATTACAGTTTCTGACATCGTGCTTGCGAGCTCACACACCTCTTTAATATTATCTTTTGTGATCTCCGATTGACGGAGTCGAACATCATTTGTGCCGACGTGAATAACAATCTTAGTGAATTTACGATTAGCCTTAGCCAGCACATTTAAATTTGACTTGATGTCAGGCGCTCTGGCTCCCGGTAAACATTTGACTATGGTGGCTGGTGCCTCTATGTTAACGTTCCGAACAATAGAATCACCGATAACTAGGGCACTTTCAGCAGGTTTCTCAGTCGGTGCGTCGCTGAGCGGGGCAAACCTGTTTGAGACTGTAGTCGGAACGTTTGAGTGATGTTTTGACCTGCGACTACACCGTCTCACAGTCACAAAGTTTCCCAGCTGCGGGGGTTGTTCAACCGGAACCGAACTGTGCGCGCTAATATTGCTCGCATCCAAAGTGTTTTCTAAGCTCCTTACATTCTTACTATCCTCAGATAAAGATTGGATGCGAGACTCTAATACTGTGATCTTCTCTGTCAGCCTTGCTATTTCCCTGCATTTATCGCATGTAAAGCCCTCGCCGCTGACAGAGAAGGCTAAGCTAAACATATGACATGAGGTGCAAGTGACAATAATAAGAGAAGAAGCCATAACTCACCGGGTTTGAAGAGTAATTCCAACTTACCAAGGTTGCTCGATGAATCTTAGTATATACGCTTTAGAGAGAAACCGTTAGCACACAAGACAGCTAGAAGGCGAGATGATATTTAGCAGTGTAAACAGAAAGCCCGCTAGCACGCTTGTGCTATGCTAACGGCGCTGAGTGTTTTGGTTTACAGTTTTTTTCAGTCACTAACAAGCGTTTGTCTAACCAGTTGTCACATTTTCAAAACTCTAAACACAACTAGCACAGCATCGGTCTTTTGTGGCCATACCACTCACACATTTCATGTCGTTTTCACACAATATGCAGTCAGTGAACAAATTTTCACAATGCTTACATTTTCTTAACAGACAAGTTATACCTCCAACAAAATTATGGATTGTTTTTGTATTATTTACGAATGCTAACACACAACATCCCACAATAGCAAAAACAATATTCCAAACCTTAGAAACAAGATAAAAACCTCTGCTTCTACAATGATATCAGTTCAAAAACAATATATCTCAGCTGATAATAAACAAACAATCGAATAATTAACACACAGGTGATGTATGTTGGGTAAATTGGGCCAACCACAGCTGATTCCAGTCTGGTTTAGACTCAGTGGCAGGGATTGTTTTTTACTTATACAGTAAAAGGAGGACTTTAAGGAGTTATGTTTTTGAACAGAAACAGACAAACACTGTAATGTCTGGACGAGGAAGAGGAAGAGGGAGAGGAAGAGGAAGAGCAAGGGGCCCGGTGAGAGATGCAGTGAGAGGAGCAGGCCCAGTGAGAGATGCAGTGAGAGGTGCAGGTGCAGTGAGAGGTGCAGGTGCAGTGAGAGGAGCAGGCCCAGTGAGAGATGCAGTGAGAGGTGCAGGTGCAGTGAGAGATGCAGTGAGAGGTGCAGGTGCAGTGAGAGGAGCAGGCCCAGTGAGAGATGCAGTGAGAGGTGCAGGTGCAGTGAGAGGTGCAGGTGCAGTGAGAGGAGCAGGCCCAGTGAGAGATGCAGTGAGAGGTGCAGGTGCAGTGAGAGATGCAGTGAGAGGTGCAGGTGCAGTGAGAGGAGCAGGCCCAGTGAGAGATGCAGTGAGAGGTGCAGGTGCAGTGAGAGGAGCAGGCCCAGTGAGAGATGCAGTGATAGGAGCAGGCCCAGTGAGAGATGCAGTGAGAGGTGCAGGTGCAGTGAGAGGAGCAGGCCCAGTGAGAGATTCAGTGAGAGGAGCAGGTGCAGTGAGAGGAGCAGGCCTAGTGAGAGATGCAGTGAGAGGAGCAGGCCCAGTGAGAGGGCAAGGTAGAGGTGTAAGAATGCGTGGTGGTGGTGGTGGCATTCCAAGGCCTGCAAGAACAGTAGTCAGTGATAAAATTCGTGCCACTATCATTGACCATGTAATCAACCACGGTCTTTCACTAAGAGAGGCTGGTGAAAGAGTGCAGCCCAATTTGAGGCGGTCAACGGTTGCCTCCATTATACGCATCTTTCAACAAACCAACAGGTAAGAATTGCGTTTTACATGGATTGTTTCTATTATCACTTCACATGTCAATAAGGCCATACAGTAATGCATATGTCACATTTTTTGCCCCTTTAAAGAATGCAACGTCTTCCACCCTCTGGGGGAAGAGGAAAGCTCCTCAATAATGATCAAGAGCTTGCCATTGTAGAAATGGTTGTTGCAAATAATGCAATAAAACTGCATGAAATTAAAACTAAAATTCTGGAGGACCATGAGATATTTGACAATATCGATAGCATCAGCCTCACAACCATTACGCGGACATTGTCCAAACACAGAGTGCGGATGAAGCAGCTCTACACTGTTCCCTTTGAGAGGAACAGTGAGAGAGTCAAGGAGCTACGACGACAATATGTCCAGGTATAGTGTATATTCAATTCAACATCCATTTCTATAAGCTTTGCACTTTGCAAGTAGGTAACCTACACAGTAATTGGTTACAGTACAGTATGGTATACAATAATGACTTGATTTACATAAACTTTGTTTCAGAGAGTTATGGAATTGGAGGCCAACCAGGCCCCTTATGAATTCGTATACATAGATGAGGCAGGATTCAATCTGGCCAAAAGGCGTCGACGTGGACGAAATGTAATTGGAAAAAGGGCCACAGTTGTTGTGCCAGGACAGAGAGGGGCAAACATTACCATGTGTGCAGCAATTGCAAATGCAGGATTACTCCTTCACAGATGTCAGGTTGGACCCTATAATACGGAGCGCCTCCTTGCCTTTCTCAATGATCTCCACCAGCGCCTGGTTCCAGAGCAGGATCAGGAGGGTGAAAACATGAGGACATTTGTAATTACCTGGGACAATGTGGCTTTCCATCATTCGCGAGCGATAACAACATGGTTTGAAGTCCACCCAAGACTGGTAAGTGTCTTCCTTCCACCCTATTCACCGTTCCTCAACCCCATAGAGGAGTTCTTTTCTGCATGGAGGTGGAAGGTTTATGACCATCAGCCACATGACCAGATGTCCCTCCTTGAAGCCATGGATGCTGGCTGCAGGGACATCACAGTTCATGATTGCCAAGGGTGGATCCGACATACCAAGCGGTTTTATCCCAGATGCATCGCCTTGGATAATATAAGATGTGATGTTGATGAAAACATGTGGCCTAACCCTGAAGATCGCAGAGATTAGATACAGTAATTTTTTGCTTTTTTTAGTTCCTGCCCATTTATCTGGGCTTTTTGCTGTTGTTTTTTTGTTCAGAATGCTCTCGTGTGTTTCATGGATATTTTGTTCTGTAAGCAATACTGTAAAACTTTTTCTGTTCTATCATACCATGTTTCTACTGTACCTCCGGTAGTAAACAGTAAATTAAAAAAACATTACTTTCTTTTTACTGGAATGCATTTGAATGTGAACATTACTGTACATGTGGACATACAGTTCCCAACCAAGAAATTGGTGGATTGCATGGTTTGCATGCAAATACCTGTAAAACTAAAACATAAAAGTCTATGCAGTTTATGTAATGTCAACAATAGCCAGTATTTTGAAACCTGGTGTACTTTGATTGACTCCATGTACCTTGTGAAGTGAAAACAAGTGTTATTCTTTGACAGAATAATTTCATTTTGAGTCAGATTTCCAGTGTTTTGGTAAAGTTCGTGTGTGCAGAGAAAGATGTGTTCCGTTTTGAAATGAAGAGTTAGTATATATTTAACCAAATGTGTTTTTGAGAAAAAAATTATCCATTTGGCCAATTGTGTTTTGTAGGTGTGAGTCTGTGTTAACAGTTTAGAAAAAGTATCTGAAGTATGGGTAAGTGCTTGTTAGCGATTGAAAAAAACTGTAAGATTTTCAAGTAAATAACCAGGAGAGGTTAGCAACGACAGTGATAATTAACAATGTATGCTATGAATAAAATACACCAATATGAAAGAAGTGCAAGTTAAGTGATACAGCAACCTGATTCCGTGTTGTATTAGAGGGGAGAGGTGAAGCACGTTTACTCGCACGTCCAGCCCAATCAGATCAAAGGTGACAGGAGGGAGACCACTTGCCAATATATGTGATCACATGGTACAATGTGGCATTCCACCATTCCCGTTTAGTCACAGCCTGGTTTGACGCCCATCCAAGGATGATGTCCCATTTCCTTGCTCCTTACTCCCCTTTCCTCAACCCCATTGAGGAGTTTTTCTCGGTCTGGAGATGGAAGGTTTTTGACCATCGTCCACATGACCAAAGTCCCTCCTGGATGCAATGGATGCTGCATGCCAAGACATCACAGCTGAACACTGCCAGGGTGGATAAGGCATGCCAAAAGATTCTTCCCAAGATGCCTTGCCAGAGAAGATATCAGGTGTGATGTGGATGAGAACATGTGGCCAAATGCAGAAGACCGAGCAGATTAGAAGATTACTTTTTTATTATTATTATTATTCCGGTGCTTTTTCTGTTTGTATATCTTGCAGTAATGTCCTTTTTCAAATAAAGTCTTTACTGCAGCAATTCTGTCTCTGTCTTTTTTTTCATAAACTGTGCATTCTTGTATTATATTTCTGCAGCAAAAGAAACAAAATGCATGCATTTACTAAACCCAACAAAACTAAAATGTAGAGAGGCTTCAAAAGAAAACGCAATCTATGATCAATACAATAAACTGTCTATTGTATAAGGGCAGACCTGACACATAAAATAATGCAGTTTCTGTAAATTCAGCTGATGTTAGTGTTTTTTTTGTCATTGTGTTATGATTGACTAAATGTTCCTGTTGGAAGAGAACATGTGTTAGTGTTTTGAATAATTATTTGATTTTGAAACATGTTTGCAGTGTTTTGTTAGACATAGTGTATTGTGTTAGTGAATTATTGTATTTTGAAAATTAGTTTTGGAGTTTAGTTTACAATGTGTGATTATGAGCATGAAATTAACCGTTTTGCCAATTGAGTGTTTTAGGTGTGTTGGTGCGTTAAGAGTTTAGGAAACTTGTTAAATGTATTGAAAAAACTGTCATAGCGATTGTAAAAAACTGTAATGGGACACGGCGGGATCTGAAGTACAGTTCTAAAGTATCCATCCACGCTGCCCCGTGTGAGGCTCGAACTCACGACCCTCAGATTATGAGACTGACGCGCTGCCTAACTGCGCCAACGAGGCATGCCACAGCAAATGGGAAACGTCTTCAGTCAGAGTGGTCTGTGGGACGGGTGGCTTGAGTCACTGGTGATCCTCCGTGCTTTCGTAGGACTGCAGTTGCAGAGACACTCTGCGTTGCTCCAGTGCCTTGAAGTTGTTGGTAATCCTGTAAAGGACTGCATCACTTGGGTTCCATCATTTTGTCCAGGACCTCGCGGAGGGCCAGTGGCGCAATGGATCACGCGTCTGACTACGAATCAGAAGATTCCAGGTTCGACTCCTGGCTGGCTCGTTCGTCGTTCGTCGTGCTCTCCTTTCGTGCAATGGGGTATCCGTTGACCTCGGCAAAATTTAGCCCCGGGTGGATGCGACACCTTCGATAGCTCAGTTGGTAGTGCGGAGGACTTCTTTCAGCGCTTCTTTGCGCGTGGGAGTAATGACTTGCGAGAATGGCAGACTAGCTAGTCGTTCACCGCGATTTTGTTGCGTAGTCAGAAGCTGCTTTTTGTGCCCGCCTGATTGTCCACTTTAACGCTGTTGGATGTTTCATATTTTTTCTATTTAGACAATGTATGCAGAGGACGCTAAGACATTTGCAAATGAAAAGACAGCTTAGGAAATGGTGGTTTCCCATACCGGGAGTTGAACTCGGGCCGCCTGGGTGAAAACCAGGAATCCTAACCGCTAGACCATATGGGAGAACGAGCGGATGTGAACTTCAACTGGATCCCAGCACAGAGCCACTCATTTGAAGAGCATCGCACAAGACTCTCAACCTATTTGAGCACATGCTTACAATAAACTCGCAACAAGCAGAGGAAAGCCAAGAGCCTCAAAACAGCCAGGAGACAGCCATGTGCAGAGGCAATCATGCAGAGGCAGATTCTTAATCTCTCTGGATCTTGACACATTCGAGAAAAGACACGATGTGAACGGAGCCCTGCAATAGCACATTGAACTCACGGTAGCTTCACTTTACAGAAATCTTTAGGAAAAGGTGGACGATTTACGCGTAGGTCAAGTGAAACTCGAGCTACACCCACCAGCTCTCGAAGCAGTGCGCTTCCAATGTCGCACCGCAATGTTCAAGGGGTAATCTTTGGTGCAGGCTCCTCCCTGATCTTTCCCTCTGGTAGGGGCTAAAGAGATGAAGTTCTATTCCACCAACAAACAACTGCAATCGGCAACTCCGAAGAGATGTTCTTCAAGTTATCAGCCTGCCGACCACATGCACTAGGATCTGGATCTGCCTAGGGACTAAAGGCAAGGCAAGGCAAGGCAAGTTTATTTGTATAGCACATTTCATACACAATGGCAATTCAAAGTGCTTTACATAGAATAAATTAAAAATATCCATTTGATAAAACAGTTAAGAAATAAGACAAATAAAAGTACATTCATAAAATAACATAGTTTAGAACAAATAAGAAAAATAAAAATTAACCAGTTAAGAATAAAAATAAAATAAAATATAGTTTAGAATAGATAATAAATAAAATAAAGTACAGCACAAACAGTCGGACGGTCAGAGGCACAGTGCACATTAATCAAATGCAAAGTTAAACAGATGTGTTTTGAGTCTGGATTTGAATGTGGCTACTGTGGGAGCACATCTGATCTCTTCTGGAAGCTGGTTCCAGCTGCGGCTCGCATAATAGCTAAATTTAGACTCTCCTTGCTTGCAGAGAACCCTTGGTATTTCTAGCTGATGCGATCCTAATGACCTGAGTGTTCTTTTGGGTCTATATTTAATGAGCATATCTGCAATGTATTGAGGTCCTAGGCCATTGAACGATTTATATACCAGTAATAAAACTTTAAAATCTATCCTATATGTAACTGGTAGCCAGTGTAAAGACCTGAGGACTGGTGTGATATGATCATATTTTCTGGTTCTGCTCAGAATCCTTGCCGCAGCGTTCTGTATGAGCTGCATCTGTCTTATGGTCTTTTTGGGGAGGCCAGTAAGGAGTCCATTACAATAATCCACCCTGCTGGTGATGAAAGCATGCACTAGTTTCTCTAAGTCTTGACTGGAAACAAAGCATCTAATTCTTGCAATATTTTTCAGATGATAGTATGCTGATTTAGTTATTGCTTTGACATGACTACTGAAGCTAAGGTCTGACTCTAGAGACACACCGAGATTCCTGACTTGATTTCTTGTTGTTTGACCTTTAGAGTGAAGGTTGAAGAACATTAAAACAATGTTCTGCGCGTTCAAAAATTGGAGAGAGGCCAGTTCAGAAAACGTTGAAATTTATTGATCAGAAGTCTCAAACAAACAGCTGTTTCGGTGGATTCTCAGACACACACAGTCTTAACAAAGAACCGACCCCTGAAAAACACATTCAGAAGCTTATATATTTCTCGTCGAATCTCTTCTCCATGGCGGGGTCCAATCCGCTTTTCCTTCTTTGTCCTGTCTCAGCCAACCAGCTCACTGCCTTGTTTTTCAAACCCGACATCTGTAACAAATTATAGAGGCCCAACACGCTCTGTGCGTAACCTGATCTCAACACACACACATAGTAATTTCCTATGGAAAAACCCCACAATATCAGCGCTGTCTCGGTTAACCCAACTAACACACTGGTTATATTTTCAACATATTATGCATAGTTAGTAAGCAATAATGAAATCATATTAAATGTAAAGGCACGTTTAAACCACAATAAGATCCTTCAGTGTACCCATTTCTTCCCAAAAAGAAGTTGTGTGGTTGTTGTTACACACACACACAAGCAGAACATCCTACCCCCACTCACTGACCACATTCCGATCTCTGGCAACATCTAGCAACTATAGAACTCTCAGCTTCAAGCAGGAAAATACATCTGATTTAAACAACATCAATCATCCATTTTTATATCGATCCATATACGGATCTAAATTCCCACAATGTACGCGTTCACCTTGAGAACTTCATCTTTATTTCCAAACGCAATGACTTCAGTTTTGTCTTTGTTTAACTGAAGAAAATTTTGGCACATCCTACTATTTATTTCATCAATGCATTTGAGCAGGGAGTCAATGGGGCTGTAATCGTTAGTGTGTGTCGTCTGCATAGCTGTGGTAAGCAATTTGGTTATTTCTCATTATTTGGCTCATTGGGAGCATGTACAGGTTGAATAGGAGAGGCGCAAGAATTAAACCTTGGGGGACTCCGCATGTCATGGATGTCCACTCAGACTTATGGTCACCTATACTCACATAATAACCTCTTGCTTCTAGGTATGTGAACCATTTTAGGACTATCCCAGAAAGCCCCACCCAGTTTTCCAGCCTGTCTATAAGTATGTTGTGATCGACCGTGTCAAATGCAGCACTGAGGTCGAGTAGGACCAGCACGGATAATTTGCCTGAATCAGTACTTAAGCGAATGTCTATCTACTTAAGTGAATTTACTATCTTAATGAGCGCTGTCTCTGAAGTCTCAGAATATATGCATGCAACTGAAGAGATAAATGTAACGCCAAAAAAGGAGAAAATGTACACACACACACATTACATTGACTGACTTCTTAAAAATGTTGTTGCTGGGCAGAATTGGGGTGTGTGGGTTGTCATTTGATGTTTTGCAGAAACTCTGAGAACGATGGACTAAGAGCTGATTGGACAAATACCAGGCAGCACCGCACCCAACAGCAAGAAGAGATTCGACGACAAATACTATAAATATGTTGTGAAACCGTTTTCCGGGTTGTTGTTTTCTGTGAGACATTCTGTCTGAGGCAACCCGGCTGTATTTTTGAATCTTCTGATCAATAAACTTCAAGATTTACTTTGACTGGCCTCCCTCCAATTTTTAACACGCAAGAACATATTTAGAATGTTCTACACTGGTTGAAGACAACTTTTTCAATTATCTCACCTATGAAGGGAAGATTTGAGATCAGTCTATAGTTGTTTAATATGGTCTTATCCAGATTGCTCTTTTTCAGGAGGGGTTTGACAACAGCAGTTTTCAGTGAGTTTGGGAAACTTCCAGAGAGAAGTGAGGCATTTACTACATCTAGGAGATCTGCTTCTAAACAGTTTAACACACTTTTGAAAAAAAATGTGGGAAGTGCGTCAAGGGCGCAGGTTGATGTTTTAAGGTGTTGAACGGTTTCTTCCAAATTTTTGCCATCAATTTCTTCAAAATCAGACATTGTAACTACTTTCTCAGGTTGTGGTGTGATCTGCCCGACCCCAGCGCTACTCAAGGATTTGCTGATCACCTTTCTAATATTATTGATTTTATCAGAGAAGAAAGATGCAAATTCACTGCACTTGCTGTCTGAGAGCATTTCACTGGGAATCTGGTTTGGGGGGTTTGTCAGTCTGTCTACAGTAGCGAAAAGAGTCCGGGTGTTGTTTAAGTTGCTGTTTATAATATTTGAGAAGAATGTCTGCCTAGCTTTGCCTAGTTCCATATTGAAAGCATGGATGGTGTCTTTGTAGATGTTATAATGGACTACAAGTGTTGTCTTCCGCCACAAGCGCTCTGCTTTTCTGCATTGTCTTTTCATATTTTGCACCGCTGTCGAGTTCCTCCAAGGTGCTTTTTGTCTACCACTCTTCCTGACTTTCACAGGGGCAATATCATCAATTACACTTTTAACCTTCGAGTTAAAAGAATCAAGGAGAGAATCAACAGAGTCAGCAGATATGCTTGGTGTTAAAGATATGGCCTTCATAAATAGTACACTAGTGTTCTCATTTAAGCATCTCTTCTTGACAGACACAGATCTAACTTCAATGGCAGGAGAGATCAATATATCAAAGAAAATACAGAAATGATCAGATAGTGCTACATCCTTAGTAACAATAGATGAAATGTTTAGACCCTTACTGATAAGTAAATCTAGAGTGTGTCCACGATTGTGTGTGGGTCCATGTACATGCTGAGTCAGGTCAAATGTTTTTAAAACAGTTTTGATTTCTTTTGCCATATTGTTTTCTGCATTATCTATGTGAATGTTAAAATCTCCGGCAATAGAGAAACAGTCAAACTCTGAGGAAATTGTTGATAACAGTTCTATAAAGTCCTCAGCAAAGGATGAAGAGTATTTTGGAGGCCTGTAAATAGTGATTAGTAAAATGCGAGGAGCACCTTTTAACACAATACCCAGATATTCAAAAGACGTGTAATTTCCAAATGATATTTGCTTACATCGATAGACATCTTTAAAAAGAGCAGCTACTCCCCCACCTCTCCTAACTGATCTGCAGACACTCATAAAAGTAAAGTTAGGAGGTGATGCTTCATTGAGGACTGTTGCACTGCAGCTGTCTTCTAGCCAGGTTTCATTTAGAAACATAAAATCCAGGTTGTATGTGGTTATTAAGTCGTTGACTAGAAGTGATTTGTTTTTAAGTGAGCAGATGTTTAAAAGTGCTAACTTAACAGTCTTGCTTTTTGCCCCCATAGCAATCTTGGTTTGACGTGCAATGGGCACCAGATTAGTCTGGTTTGATCTACTACTATTGAAGGCCTTAGACTTTCTGTCGTGTGATAGCACAGCAATAGAAAAAGATACAGGCACACTGGATTCCCGCTTGTTCTGTAAACATTTGATAAAGTTACTGTTATCATAGCGGGGACCCGACACATATCACTTAGAGCTGGTGTTAGTTGTTTTTGGTTGACCTCGAGGAGATGGAGGAGGGTGTGGGCCCTGGCGTTGTGGTAGAGGCCGAAGAGCTCTCACAGGAGGAGGGCAAAGGCGAGCTGGGCCTGAAGGCTTTGGTGGCCGTGGGGCTTGTCGTTTTTTGGTCGATATTTGGGGGCTTCCAGCAAGTTTGGTTCCAGCATACACCAGTTTTTCCATTTTCTTTGAGAAGCACAGAAGTGGAGATGCTGGGGAGAGAGATAACGTGTCTGGTGAGAGGGGCTGTATCTCTGGTGTTATCAGAGGCTGTAATACGCTGACCTGGTTTCCCTGGCTGTTTTCCAGGAAGTCGTCCTTGGGTGCTGAATCTTGGAGCAGTTCTAATATGTCACAGTCTGTCTGTGTTGAGCTCGGTGGGCAGGGCTCAGCTGAGATGGTGTCCGTGAACTGAGTGGTGTTATCATTGTGTGATGGTCAGCCGCATGTCCAACCAGGTGCTGAGGTGAATACATGTGGTCATTCACACTGTGTTCGGGTGTGTGTGTGCCATTCTGGTTGAGTGGATTGGCAGAAGGATGACTGAGGGAGAAGAAGATATTGTCCTTAAGCACTCGTGAACCCAGTTTGTTTAGCTGGTGGCCATTTTGTTGAAACAGTTGCCTCTGACTCCAGAAAATATTGAAGTTGTCAATGAAATTCACTCATTTTATATTGCAGGTTTTTTGCAGCCATGTATTAAGCCCAAGCAAACGTGAAAACCTGTTTGTTCCTCTTGCTGGGAGTGGTCCACTGATGAATGTCGTGGGTTCGAGCCCCATGTTGGGCGTAAACGGTACATCTCTTTGTGGCGCTTTTCTGATAACCGAAAGGTGGTGGTGGTTCGAGCCCACCCAGGGATGCCTTGTGCTTTCCGTTACCACGTACAGCAAAGCTGAAAAATGTCCGCAAAGGGTAACCTTTGCGCGTCTGACTCCAGATCAGAAGGTTGCGTGTTCAAATCACGTCGGGGTCAGCGCTTCTTTGCGCGTGGGAGTAATGGCTTGCGAGAATGGCAGACTAGCTAGTCGTTCATCACGATTTTGTTGCGTAGTCAGAAGGTGCTTTTTGTGCCCGCGTGATTGTCCACTTTAACGCTGTTGGATGTTTCTTATTTTTTCAATTTAGAAAATGAATGCAGAGGACCAGTGGCGCAATGGATAACGAGTCTGACTACGAATCAGAAGATTCCAGGTTCGACTCCTGGCTGGCTCGTTCGTTCGTTTGTTCGTTGTTTTCCCCTTTCGTGCCATGGGGCGTCATCAAGGTATGCTTCACAACAAGGTACATCACAAAGTACATAGGGCTCCAAATGTTGACATATTGCAGGAACAAGTTTTAAACCAAAAGTCATAACCATATATTGTAAAAAAGCCACCTGGAGTGGCATAAGCAGAGATCTCTGAGGCACGTTCCATAAGGGGAACCTGCCAATAACCCTTAAGCAAATATAACTTGGTCAAAAACTCGGCATCTCCTACCGCATCCACGGAGTCTTCTATTCTCGGACTGTAGGCGTCTCACAGGTCATTCTCATGTCGCTGGTTCGAATCCGGCTCTTAGAAAGCGTTGTTTTTACCCGTGGAGACCGTGCGTGCCGTCAAAGAGCCGTGTTTGCAAGCACTCGTGAAATGCCGCATAGGGCGTCCAAAACCACATTCCCTGACCGGGAATCCAACCCGGGCCGCGGCGGTGAGAGCGCCGAATCCTAGCCACTAGACCACCAGGGAGAGCATGCGTGGTTGCCTGGCACGATGACTAGCCTTAATCAAGGCAGCCTGTGGTACATGACCAGTGCATGAACATTTCCGGCATAGTAATGGGACACGGCGGGATCTGAAACTAGTTCAAAAGTTTCCATCCGCGCTGCCCGTGAAGGCCCCCCAGAGCATTGCAATCAGGTAGAGCAAACGACCTCAAATCCCTTCCATCACCAAACAAATACGGCCTCCCTCACCCAGGAGATGTCACCGAACACAATGCTGTGCCTACCACGTGTACTGGGATTTCTATAAGGAACTTGTGAACTGACTCGAATAGACAGACATTCGCTTCTAGGACAACTTAAACTCCTGTGCCGAGGATGTGCCTTACTTATGTTTTTGTTTGAATGTTGCTGCAAGGTGTGGACACGCTGAATGCAATCCTCCGTGATCATAAGGCTGGAGCACATGGACTGCTGTTTTTGCGGCAGATGTTGACACACTACCATCCAAAGCAGGTAAATGGAAATAAATATGGAGCGCTTCAGGGATTTGCGTGTCATCCTTTCGCAGGGGCCATGCTAATCTTCTCTGTATCGATCCAATTTTAGTATACGTGCTACCTTAGCAAGCACGAGTACTGCGGCGAAACAAGGTAATTATACATCTCGTTTCACAGCAAGCAGTTTGGAATTTTCAAACGCACTGAACAAGGTGTTGTAAGCCCACACCACTGCATCGAGCAACAGAGTCCCTTCACTGACTGGCAAGACAGGAGCGGATGAACCCTTCCGAACCGGTGGCCACGTGCATCCTGTGCAGAAGACGGGTGTTCCTCGTTAGTATAGTGGACAGCATCTCCGCCTGTCACGCGTAAGACCGGGGTTCGATTCCCCGACGGGGAGGTTTCCTTTGAACGCCGATCTGTCTAACGGACCGTCAACTGCCACCCCGAGTCCTTCAAACAGCTCGAGCCTAAAATGCTCATTCTTCGAAGTCAGATTTCGTTCAAATGAGCTTTTGTTAGGTTTTTCTTTTTTTAACATAAGCTGTTAAACCTGTTCGTGGCCATTTGCCCACGACAAATACCCCTTTCTGCTTTGGGACAAACTCAAGCAGCCCTGCTGTATGCAGAGCCCCCAACAATATAACAAAGGCGTTTGTTCTTCTAGTGTGATATAATGAAAGACTCCGTAAGCTGCCCTTCGAGATACGCCACGCCATGATTCATCAGTTGCAATGTGACATGTTTTGACTGAACATTGTAACCGCTGGGAAAGTGCATGGGCATAGCTCCTTGTTTCTCTGATGACGAGCTTTAGCTAAACCTGATGCGTTGGCCGGGAATCGAAGTCCGGGGCTGCTAACACAGAAGAAACAATACAACTACGTTTTGAGGCCATCAAAGGCATACCGACACCTCAAATTCCATTCAAAAAACACTGGGCCACGCAGAAGATCTGTTAGGGGTTTTGCAACATCTGAAAAGTCCTTGCGAAAACTTCTATAATATCCAGCCAACCCAAGAAATCGCCTAAGTTCTCATTTTGTTACAGGGACTGGGAAAGCATCGATGGCTTTTACTTTAGCGTCAAAAGGACGACGAACGGTCCCCTGACCCACATGTTTACCCAAATAAGTGACTGTAGCACAATCGAATTCACATTTAGCAAGATTAAGTGTGAGGTTTGCTGATTGAAGACTCCCAAACACAGTGTTCAGGTGTTTCTTCCAAGTTTCAGAGTAACACACTACATCATCAAGGTATGCTTCACAACAAGGTACATCACAAAGTACATAGGACACCAAACTTTGAACAGGGTCAACCTGGAGTGGCATAAGCTAGCAGAGATCTCTGAGACACGTTCCGTAAGGGGAACCTGCCAATAACCCTTAAGTAAGTCTAACTCGGTCACAAACTCGGCATGTCGTACACTATCCACAGAGTCTTCTATTCTCGGACTGTTGGCGTCTCACGGGTCATCCTTAGGTCGCTTGTTCGAATCCGGTTCTAAGGAAGCGTCGTTTTTTCCCGTGGAGACCGTGCGTGCCGTCAAAGAGCAGTGATTGCAAGCACTCGTGAAATGCCGCATAGGGCGTCCAAAAACACATTGCCTGACCGGGAATCGAACCCGGGCCGCGGCGGTGAGAGCGCCGAATCCTAGCCACTAGACCACCAGGGAGAGCATGCGTTGGTGCCTGGCACGATGAGCGCCGAATCCTTGCTACTAGACCACCTGGGAGAGCATGCGTTGGTGCCTGGCACGAGGCGTGCCACAGCAAAATGGGAAACGTCTTCAGTCAGAGCGGTCTGTGGGACGGGTGGCTCGAGTCACTGGTGATCCTCCGTGCTTTCGTAGGACTGCAGTTGCAGAGACACTCTGCGTTGGTCCAGTGCCTTGAAGTTGTTGCTGTAAAGGACTGCATCACTTGGGTTCCATCATTTTGTCTAGGAACTCGCGGAGGGCCAGTGGCGCAATGGATAACGCGTCTGACTACGAATCAGAAGATTCCAGGTTCGACTCCTGGCTGGCTCGTTCGTTGAGCTCCCCTTTAGTGCCATTGGGTTTTCGTTGACCTCAGCAAAATTTAGCCCCATCTGCTGGTGGATTCGACACCTTCGATAGCTCAGCTGGTAGAGCGGAGGACTGTAGGCGTCTAACAGGCCATCCTTAGGTCGCTGGTTCGAATCCGGCTCGAAGGAAGCGTCGTTTTTACCCCTGGAGACCGTCAGGCAGCACTTAGTTCATCAGGTTGTGTCATAGCAGTCTGACAGTCAGGATGGCCGAGCGGTCTAAGGCGCTGCGCTCAAGCTGGGGAACAATCGGCCATTAAAGGTGGGGAAGAAAGGGAAGAAAGGGGAAGAAGGAAAAAGAGAAAGGGAAGAAGTGAAAGAAAAAAAGAGGGAGAGAAAGGGCAAAATATCAAGTTAAGATATATTTCTTGCCTATTATTCGAGTATAGATGCATTTGCTAGTTTTTTAAGTGATAATAAACGCACATTTAAATTACATTGTTTTCTATTGCAGGCATTCACCAGGACCCGGGTTCGAATCCAGCCAAAGACAACTTTTTGTTTAATTTTTAATCTTATTAAACAAACAAATTCTTGAATGGATTATTTTCAAAATACACATATGTACTTCGTTGGTTGTGTTTTAAAAAAAGATCTGTGCTCTGTGGTATTATTATTAATAACAAATATGTAAGCCACGGTAAATATGTTGAAAAATGTCTATTATGCAAGAACAACAAAATACAGTAACTGTCCTTTCTTATATATTAATTTTTTATGTTATTGCAAGGCACCGAGAATTGTGTTTAACTAAAACTAATAAAATTAATGAAAGTCAATGAAAACCATGTCTTGACAGTTTCTTTTTATTTCACAAACATGAACAGCACAACCATAAATATTAAATTAAAACGCTCAATAAGTTAAAAAACACGTTTAAAAAACCTATATATAAAAAGGTAAATACAATATTAAACAATAAATAAAAGACAAACAAACGCAATTATACCAAATATATTAAAAAACCAGCAAGTGTAAAAAGCCTTCAATAAGACCTTTTAAAAAAAATAAGAGCAAAACAACTACAAACTACTATTTACAATGAACAACTTGTTCAAACAACACTATATACATAAAACTATATACATTTTAGTTGCACATTATTTGGAGGTGGTTCTTCTCATTTCCTCCAACCATACCTCTTTTGAAACAGTCTCAGTCAGTGGGCAGTACACCCTGCCCCTATACTGGCTATGACCTGTTTCAATTGTTTTAAATTGGCCACACTTCTTGCATGTGTTGGCCTCCACAGTTCTTCTGTAGGGTCTCTTGGGTATGGCACCTGGATTGGCAGCAGGTGCAGCAGGCTGTGAGGCGGTGACCTGGACAACTGTAGGCTGCACCACTGGCATACCCTGCACCATCGGCATGCCTTGGACCATTGGCACATACTGGTATATGAAGTTGGGCAGACTCTGGAAACCTGCTGCTCCTGGCACAAGTACATTGGTCACCAACGGTTGGGTTGGAACTGGTGCTTTGGGTCTGAGAGGGGGTCGCCCAGCAGAAGTCTGCCTCTGCTTTGCCTGGCCTGCAGTGCTCTCGGGTAGCTTGTACTGGTGCTGCTCCGCTGGCTGATGTGTCTCAGTCTGTAGCTGTTTAGCACCCTGAAGAGGCTCCTGAGCTTCAGGAAGGGGCTGAGGCAACTCAATGCCCTGAAGCAGCACAGACAGTTCCTGCTTTTTCTGTCTGTTGTTGTGCCACTGAATCAGGGTATTTTGATTTACCTCCACCAGCTGCATGGATGTTCCTTCCATGACCATGCTGTTTCCAAGCACAAGCTGCCTTATCCTTCGATATTCTTGAAGGATCAGAGACCATCTCGATAGGCTTCCCTTTCCTTTTTTCTTGGGGCTAGGGTGAATTGTGCAAAGCCTGATGAAGATGGTCTCCACCAGGCGGCAGCAGTCAGGCCACTGAGCGGGTACGCTACCTGCACCCAGCACACATCTGGTTGTGCTCTCTACTCCAGGGGTGTGAGACGGCCTCTTTGGTGTTCTGAAGCGCCCACTCAGCAGTCGCTCCTGGTGCCGAGCTGCGTACACCACCCTCTGCTTGTCTCGGTCATCCAGCTTCTGCCAAAGTCCAATGATGGTGTTGGCTTCCTGGTTGGTCAGGCTGAGAACTGTGTGACCCCGGAGCTCCACCAGATATTCCGCCAGCCTGTCCACATGTTGAAAACCAGGCACATTTTGGTAGTCAACAGCCTATTGAAAAACACAAACAATAATTGTTACATTAAATAAGAAGTTTGATGCATTTTGCTATTTTGCTTACAAACTACTTTACAAATGAGTAACTTTTAAATAAAATAAGTGGTACCTGGGTTCATAGCACAGAAGCAGATGTTGACAATTAATTAATTGTATTTTAATAAATCGTTCTTATTAGCATTTTTGCTTAATAAACTGGGTGAACATACCATCTCATGATCGCTTTCCCGCCCTGTCTCTTCCAACTCCAAGCGGACAGGTAAATCAGATGGCTCAGAAGGTACAGGGGACACAGACTGTGGGAGGCTATGTGCCAGAGCACTGGTGTCAAGGACAATTGAAGGCATTGAGGAGCCCAGGACAGAGGTGGCAGAACCCAGTGTCAGTGTGGAAAGTGGTGACAGAACAACGTCCAGATCTCTAATCGTGTGATCCTCATTGATGTCACAGAAGCCCTCATCTTCCTCCCGCTCTTCCACATTGAGGTCGTCAAGGAGCTCTGCTGTCTGCTCAGAGTCTGGGTTAAATTCCTGCAGTGCCTGACCAGTCTGACGGAACAAATACTGGACTCCAATGAGCTCACCTGGAATAAAAACAATCAATAAACAGGAATGACATTCAAGTGAGAACTAAATATAATATATAAAGGCTGATATTTGACATAAATGCAGGTTTACACCAATAACAAATTATCTTACCAGTGTAACGTGCAGGGGGACAAAATGCGGGGACCACTTTCCTGCCAAACAGCTTTTCAAAATTGCAGTTTGCACAGTGAAGGAGTTCTCCTGTGTAGCTGTGCAAAGCTGATGGTTCAGATGACAAGGAAGCATCCTTCCGGTCCTGATTCCACCTGTTAAGCCCCTCCAGCAGATAAATCTGAAAGTTCAGACTGTTGGCACTGGTCCCTGTAAATAGACACAACAGTGTTTAGGGAGTCTTATATAAACACACTTAATGCTATTTTCAACATATGCATTCTATGTGTGGCAGATACGGACCTGGGATGAAATGGTTGAGATGTAAATGAAAGGACTCGAGAGAAGTCGAGCCTCTGGCACATCTGTATGTCCTCAGAAGCACACCTCCCTTGGTTAAGGCCCCCTTTTCTGTATAGAGCACCACACCAGGGGGATCTTGGATGCATTTCACGTGCTTCTTCTGGACACTCCAGATGTGCTCCATCCTTTCTCTGTCCAGGAGAGGAACACCCAGGGAGTCGTTGCCCTTGCTGCTTAGGAGCTCTGTGAGCAGCCTTTCGAGGAGAAAGATGGTAGTGTCCTCTCCGCGGGTCCTCCTCCGACAATGGAGAGCCAACTCTTTCCTCTTAAGGTGTTTGCCGACATCTTCATCTGTCAGCGCAGGCCAACCCTGGGACATCAGCAGCTCTCTCTTGGCTTTGCGGAGCAGAGAAACATCAGCCGTATCCCATTCAAAGATGCATGCTGACAGTCGTGACATGAAGATGGGGTAAAGCTGATGGGCGTCGGTCGTACATCCCAAGGCGATCCTGCGCATAAAATGCCAGATGTCCAGCCTTATCAGAAGATCCGGCCATCCACCGAACCTGGCTTTCAGCTTGGTCTCACCCACCTCAGTGCAGCACCCACAGTCTACGTACAACACGGCGGGTGCATCCACATTAGCCTGCTGGTAGCGTTTCACAAGACCGTCTACCATCTTGTCCAGTCCTGCTCCTTCATGGGCTGTTAACACACTGATGAGCACCTGGCCAAACTCGTTGCCAACAGAGGTGAGCCACAGTCCCGTTCCTCTGGCTGTCCCTGCCAGCTTTTTGGTGATCTGCAATAGACATAATTGAGAAAATGTCTAATGTAGTTAACATCATACAGTGTAGAATGCTGAAAATAAAACAGCTTGCATAAATCAAAATCCAACACTGACCTTTTTAGTTGAATCCATCTTTAAAACTGTGCCGTAAGTGGATGTTATCCTGGCATGGATTTCATCCAGCCTTGTCAGGATGTCTCGACTGTAAACGGTGAGGAGCCACTTCCAGCTTGGCACCACTGTAGGCTTTGGGGGCTCCTGAAATTTTATTGGCAACACTCCAGGGCGGTTGACGAAGTCAACACATTGGGTGGTGTAACAGGCCAGACGCTGGAGCCATTCCTCACTGTGGTTCTCACGCAGCTGATTGATGAGCCGTGTAGGACTGTTGCCAAGGCCACGGTCACGCAAAAGTCTAATAACTCTCAGATCACAGGCATACCTAAGGAAAAGCAAAAAAACACACATACATTAATGTTCAATACGTCAAGTATTTATTTGCAAATACTGACAATGTGAGAAAAGTGAACTCACTTCTGCGTGAGGATGACCCGAAACTCTGAGCGATGGCCCAGATCCAACTGTTGCAGGACAGTCTGACTCCAGGACACATGCGAGGCCTTACACTTGGTACAGATGAGGGTTTCTGTGACTATGTTGTACATCCTATCGATGTCCAGAACCTGCCGTGCCCGCTTGTGCAGAGCGCCTCCTGTAAGCTGATGCTGTCCACAGGCAGGATTGGGACAGAGCACCTTGACCCTCCACAGCTTATATGGCATCCACAGCAGAAGAGCATGGGAAAAAAACCTGTCTGGAGCTGGAGCCTGATTATAGGTAAGTGCTGGCTGTGGTGGGAAATACCAGAGCTGAAGGTTGTCACGGAGCTCTGGCTTTCCTTTGGACCCCATTCTAAAAAGCCTGCTGGCAATCCACCTGTGATCCTCGGGTGCTAAGGTCTCAGACCACAAACGAGGAAGCGGAACTGCAGACGGAGCTTGCAGTGATATCCCAGAAGGACTAGTCTGCTAAGGAAAAAAGACAAAACCTTTATACATATAGCTGGAAAGGATATTTTTTTAATTTGACAAACATATATCTTTTTTAAAATATTTGACTATTTCTAAACATCTGAATATGTAAACTTTGAATATGTTAGCATTTTCACATAACTAGACAAAAAATAAGAAGTCAAAGAAATAACATTAGATGTCAAAAGTGAACAGAGCAAAAGGTGTGAGTTTAATGAGCTGTAACAGTTAATATGCAGATTTCATAACCTTTAAAATAAAAATATATGAGATTACTTACAGAGACGATACTGCATGACTCTGCAGGTGCGTTCACATCTGGAGTGGTTCTGGAGACAGAGGCTGGAACTCCAGGGTCCTGTGTCTATATAAACATGCAGTGAATTACGAAAGATTATAATAGATGCAGTGAATAACAACACATTAAATATAACTATAACTCATGTTAGATATAGAATTATACACCACTGCTCAAACGTGAAGCAGGTGTGACCAGAAAGATGCTATAGATTATCACAATCTCAACAGTCTTAATTATTTGATCAAAAATAATTAAAACACAGTTAAAAATGGAATAATAAAGCGTGAAAAAATGTTGTGTCGTTTTGTATATCGGATGTATTTTATTAAAGCATTATGCAATACTGTAAAGTTCTGATCTTATTTCATTACAGTATGGTTTCCTGGAATACAAATATGTGCTGTACAAAGTGGAGGGGAAAGTAATGTCTTAACTTTACTTAACTCAATTTAATAGAATGAAATGTGGATTATGTCAATACTTACAGAGACAGTGGTGCTTGGTATAGGGGCACTGGATAAGGCTGCGCGGGGTTGGTCATCAACATGAGATGGTCTTCTAGCCACACTCAAATTTGGCTTCGCTGCAGCAATGTGAGACCCGCCAAACCTTGGTTTGGTAAACTAACAGTACAAAACAATTACAATGGGAAGACAAAATGTTTTGTAATAGCATAAATTAAAAATATAATAAAGTTTTTGACCAATCAGTATATATTTCGTAACTGTTATTCATCTGTATAATAATTACCCTGACCATGTCACCCAACCCACATGAGATATCAAAACTGACCCACCGGCTGACTAGAGCTGTACCCACACGGTGTTACAACAGACACAAAGGTGTAAAGACACCCCTCCCAAAAGCTGGGCACAACCATTTTCTTAACCCTTTGTCTAAACCCACCTGAGACGAGCTGTCCCCACACGGTGTTACAACAGACACAAAGGTGTAAAGACACCCCTCCCAAAAGCTGGGCACAACCATTTTCTTAACCCTTTGTCTAAACCCACCTGAGACATTCACACTGAATAATCAGCTCACTACAGCTGTGACAAGGTGTGACAACTGACAAGCAGGTTTGAAAAAAATGAATAAAGTATTTGATACTAAAATATGTATATGTAAATGTATATATATATATATGTATATACTTGTTATTACCATTGACAAACTCGGTGTTATCCTTGATGTCCTTGAAGGCTGCGGCCGGGCCTGAAGCTGGGGTTCACTCTGCTCCTGTGCAGCTGGTCCAGCAGAAGCAGCCTGTTGTTCTCTGACACTTGGTGTTTGTTCAGAAGAGGCAGTGGGCTGCTTATAACCACAACAAAAACACATACAGACATTTTTGAAAGAGGAACATTGGTTTGCTTAAAATAACTTGCAACCCATCACATGAATGTTACCTTCTGAGTGTGAAAACCACATGTGCACTTCTGGACCGCTCCAAGCAAGGTCAACTGGCCACGAGATTGCATTGGACATTTTTCAATCTGTAACACAAATGTACACGATACATGCATTTGTAACTAAACAATTATGGTTGCCTGAGCAATCCCCTCAAAAGAACAAGTTGAAGACATTTACAAACATCCCTCCCCAACACTTTCTTTAACAGTCAATAGTTGCAAGGTATCACATAATTCTCAAAATACCTGAAATCAATTCATGTCTACAAGCAATGCCTTGTTAACAGGTTTGTATAAAATTTTCACACATTAACCCTGCTAATATGTTTTTTAGGTCAATGCAGTAAACAGTGAAAGTCAACGAACATTGTTTCATCGTGCATACAAATTAAATAAATACACTCTTACCCTTTGATAAATCTCGTGCCACTTCTTCTGCCTCGGAGCTGGCCTATTGCCATCTGATGGCCAAACCCCTGTGTTGGCAAACTTTCTGAGACGAGAAACCCATTCAGTGTCCGACATGGCTTTATGCGACCTTTTTGCAGCCATTATTACTGTCCTAAACCATTATGACAACACACTTAATTAAGCATTAATAACAAAACAAAGTTCATGAAAAAATCATGTGATGAGGTAATGCATTCTTACCGTTAATCCGCCGTCAGAAATATATACTTTGTTTGTGAAAAAACGGAGAGTTCGTGTCAGAGATGTTGCAGGTCGTGAACTTTCTACTGTACATTCAATCCTCTCGTCAAAGATCGTTCGCCTTCGGAGCTGTTCGGTAGCTGGGGGCAGGACACCTTCGACATTCTCTTGCGCTACGATTGGCTGTGAATGTTGAAGCGCTCCCTCGCGATTGGCTGTGAATGTTGAAGCGCTCCCTCGCGATTGGCTGTGAATTGTTGAAGCGCTCCCTCGCGATTGGCTGTGAATGTTGAAGCGCTCCCTCGCGATTGGCTGTAAATGTTGAAGCGCTCCCTCGCGATTGGCTGTAAATGTTGAAGCGCTCCCTCGCGATTGGCTTTGAGTTCAACATTGCTTACTTTTTGCCGGACTATCCTTCGGCAGCTGGGATTAAGGCTCCAGTCTCTTCGGAGGCGTGGGTTCAAATCCCACCGCTGCCAGCTATTGCTTGAAAAGCCTGCTTGCCCTCAGGCTTAAAAAGCCAGCTTTTAATTTGCGTCTCACTTTCAAGTACCTGCAGACCATCTGAGCCAAAGTGGCCATTTCATGTGTGCTCGATGAGAGGGCATGCAACTATGGCTTGGCTTACCTCCAGGGACAGGGATGAATTATTGTGCATTGAGAAGGTAGCTCTTACGCCGGGGCCTCACCAATTTTTTTTAAATCGTAGAGTAGTTTAAAACTGAGAGAGACCAAAAACATGAGCACAAAAAATCCTGTATTTAATAGTTTTGCACCTAAAACATGTGGTGTGCTGTGACGATGATAACACACCACACAATATCAGATTTGTGAACCACAGTCTATGCTGTAAAATACGAGAAATCTCGCAAATTCTCTAGAGAATTCAGATTTTTTTGGGGGGTATTTCACTGTATGTTTATTACACGCATATATATATATATATATATATATATATATATATATATATATATATATATATATATATATATATATATATATATATATATATATATATATATATATATATATAAACTGTACATGTTTAATGTAAATCAATGTGAGCATACAACAATTTCTGTGATTTTACAATTGTTTGCTTTGAAGCAACCTATAAGTTATGCAAGAGCAGAAAAAGACCAAATATAAGCTGTCAGGTAGATTTAAAACACGTCTGAGTTTCACTTACCTGCCAACTCCCAGAGTCCCATTACCCGGTTCAGGTGTACGTGATGAACAGCAATTATTGTGTAATTTCTGGGTTGTTTTGAGATGATTTGATGATGCTTTCACATGCAAAGTGCAGTATTATATACCACAGTAATAATCTACCTGTTTTAGTATTAAGAAGTATTCATAGGACCATTGGAATATGTGGGAGTATTAGTGGTATGATCAGAAACCACATTTAACCAAAGAAGAATGACTAAGACTATGCAGTTGATTATGCAATGATTTAAGGGCTATGATCGGTATACTAAGCCATAATCAAGTATCATTTATTTACATTTATCAAACATATATATTTACACTTATGATTTAAGAGCACAACACTGTTTTATTCTCACTAATTATATACTCATACTTATGGTTTAAGAGCACGGCAGAGCACAGCATTTAAAAAATTCAGGGTTGTCTAAAAACGCATGATCAACACTTTTTGAAAACTTGAACACCTGCACATACACCACACAAACTTTTGTGGACAAATTTAATTAAATATAACTTATCGCATGCAGCAAGGAAGCCTTATCGCATGTAGTCAAGGACGCCAGCTGAACATGAGTTCACTAGGGTGCTCAAACATGAGCTCATTTTTAATAAAAGCCAATGATAAATCATGTTTAGTCGGAAGACCCCGGAAAAGTGTCCAAATAAGGGCACATGAGATATTTGTCTATGAAATCCTCATTCTTTATTGGTTGACTTGTGATAATAATGTGCCAACCACGATTAAATACGTATCCTGTTGCCTGGGATCTTTTGGTGGCAGAAGCAGGGTTATTGGAATTTACCCGATTGGTGTAACGGAAGACATCAGTTGCATCAGTTTCACTATAAATATGGGCTTGAAAACACTGTAACTTTAGATGCTTTGGGAAGATCTCACTTTGTTTGGCATGCGCAAATAAAGTTAACTTTTTGACACCTGGACCCTCTTTGTCTGAGCAATTCTTTGAAGCTACAAGAACAACTTTCCACAACATATTTTGGCGACCACGAAGGGACTGGAAAGAGACTGAGGACGTCGAACGGCTGACTGGGACCCCCTGGTTTTCTGTACGGGTAAGCATATTTTTTGCCTCAATACCAGTATTTGAGTTGCTTGTCTGTGCAGTCTGCCAGGGGTAAGTCTTGGTTAACAGCGATGCCTTCAAAAGTTTCTCCAGTTTTTAAGAACTAAATTGATATATCTAAAATGACAAGAGGGTCCCAGGTCTCAAATTAGGGAATGAAGGTGAATAAGAGAGTGAGTGAAGAAAGTGTAATGGGTGTAATGTCTAGACATTTGTTTTTAAAGTTTAAAGTTTTTTTTAATGAGTAAAAGCCTCTGTTGTGTAGGCTGTGTAGATAGAGTCTTTAGGTAAGACTGAGTAAAAGCCTCTGTTCTGTAGGCTGAGTAGATAGAGTCTTTAGGTAAGACTGAGTAAAAGCCTCTGTTGTGTAGGCTGAGAAGATAGAGTCTTTAGGTAAGACTGAGTAAAAGACTCTGTTGTGTAGGCTGAGTAGATAGAGTCTTTAGGTAAGACTGAGTAAAAGACTCTGTTGTGTAGGCTGAGTAGATAGTCTTTAGGTAAGACTGAGTAAAGCCTCTGTTGAGTAGGCTGAGTAGATAGAGTCTTTAGGTAAGACTGAGTAAAGCCTCTGTTGTGTAGGCTGTGTAGATAGAGTCTTTAGGTAAGACTGAGTAAAAGACTCTGTTGTGTAGGCTGAGTAGATAGAGTCTTTAGGTAAGACTGAGTAAAGCCTCTGTTGTGTAGGCTGAGTAGATAGAGTCTTTAGCTAAGACTGAGTAAAGCCTCTGTTGTGTAGGCTGAGTAGATAGAGTCTTTAGGTAAGACTGAGTAAAGCCTCTGTTGTGTAGGCTGAGTAGATAGAGTCTTTAGGTAAGACTGAGTAAAAGCCTCTGTTGTGTAGGCTGAGTAGCTAGAGTCTTTAGGTAAGACTGAGTAAAAGCCTCTGTTGTGTAGGCTGAGTAGATAGAGTCTTTAGGTAAGACTGAGTAAAAGCATCGGTTGTGTAGGCTGAGTAGATAGAGTCTTTAGGTAAGACTGAGTAAAAGCATCTGTTGTGTAGGCTGAGTAGATAGAGTCTTTAGGTAAGACTGAGTAAAGCCTCTGTTGTGTAGGCTGAGTAGATAGAGTCTTTAGGTAAGACTGAGTAAAAGCCTCTGTTGTGTAGGCTGAGTAGATAGAGTCTTTAGGTAAGACTGAGTAAAAGCCTCTGTTGTGTAGGCTGAGTAGATAGAGTCTTTAGGTAAGACTGAGTAAAGCCTCTGTTGTGTAGGCTGAGTAGATAGAGTCTTTAGGTAAGACTGATGTAACCTGCCTCAGCTCTAACTGTTGATGGCTAAAGACTGGGAGATACAGATATGTTTATTTTATCAGTGCCTTAATTACCTCCTGGACCAGAAAATCAGAAGTCTAGATCGCTACAGGAGAAAGGGGTATTAGCCATATGCATCGAGTAACAGGGTAAAGGATTCACACAACCAATAGGTGAGTTTTAAGCGTGTTATAATGTATTGAGAGGGAAAAAAATATATTGAATAAATAAAACAAAATTAAATTGTCAGCAACACACAAGATATCAACAAAGGTTTCAATAAAGTCCTTCACTGAACAAATCACAGTCTCTGTTTTTGGGTGGCTCGCCACTACCACTGAGGTTCCCCTCTACCTCTACAAAATGGGAGGAATCCCAGCAGCAGAATAAGTTTTCATGCAGATCTCAACCAGGAATCCATACAAAGAAAAAGGACCCAGCCTATAAAGGCCAAAAGAGGGTTATTGAAATTTCATATAAATAAAATATATTTCTAAATGTAATTAAATGCATATAAACACATATACGTTGTCCTAATAATTGTTTTAACAACTCTTACTGTGCATTAAATAACTGAACACATTTCTCAACATTAACATGAGATAAAATGCTTAACATTTTTCTCCCCGCCACTCACTCAGAGAAAACAGAGTGGGGATAATGTAAACAAAACACCTTAACATAAAACATTTTTCCTTAACACAACATACATGAAATGAATGCCTCGTAAATCCATATTAACATTAGCAAATGCACATTTCAACTCCATTTATCAGGCTAACTTCAGTAAAGTTTTACTCACCAGGGACCCGTTTCAATAAGGAGGTTCAAGCAACACTGAGTTAAAATATGAACTCTGAGTTGATTTACTCAGATAATCTCTACTCTGAGTTTTCTGTTTCAGAACAGCTGGTTTCAATGAGTTCAATCCACTCTGAGTAAATTCACTCAAGGTTACGCGTGTTCATCGCGGCTTTAAAAAGCCATCATCAATTGAGCGAAGATAACACGATTCACCATGGTAACGCCACGTGACAAAAAGCGTTCCGTTTATTTCTCGCAGTCGAATTGGAGGCACTATATATATGTGTATATATACACATTTACATGTAAGATATACATATATATATATATATAAACACATATATACCTTCGATTTTTGTCATGTAGGTGCAATCCTTCTGCAATAAAAAGAACATGGCAGCAGCTGAAAATAAAATATAAAAACATCCTTCAGTCCGGTGAGTTTAAATGCTCTTGCTAATAGGATGCCTGACTGGGAAATGCTTGATATATTTAATAAACTGGCTTTGAAAGTTATGAGGATATGAGAACCGAGCACTGTGGCTATAGAAGACAAAAAACTGGCCATGCTTGCCCCTGCTCCAGCTGTGTGTAACGGAGTGAAGAGCTGTGCAGTGTGTAAGCCTCACTCCCTGACCAACAGACAGAGACGCTCTACGGCTCATCGTTAGAGCGCCCGTCTCCCATTCGGGCCAACGTCGGATCGAAGACCGCGCGAGTGGGACCGGCTACATGTGCACCCAATCACATTGGGAAATCCTTAAGGGTATTTGAATTATTAGCTACTTCCAGAGGTGGCAGCAAGACCACATTTATTTGATCAGCTTATTCAGAAAGGCGTTCACCATTCACCTGCAATCCTATGAAACTCCTCTTTGATGGCTCTCACAGGAAGCTTAACACAAATGTATAAAAAGTGCTTGAGAGCGATTCACACTTTTCTTACTGCTCTGCATACAGTTGCCTTGCTAACGTGTTCTGCATCCCCGGTGTTATAAAGAAAGCTTCCGTTAGCAAAGAAACGTCACCATAAAAATAATCTGCTCAGATGTAAGAGCGCATTCACGAGAGAGGTTTGTGATGTAAGGATGAAGCAGATTGTGAATATATTTAATGGACTGTAAAGAAAAACTGTATCGCTCAAATAAAAAATCCTCCGGATATGATAAAACATCCAAACGGGGCTTCACCATATATTCTCTACCGACGTAAATTTAACTCTCTCCAAATGAATGCAGCTTCCTCATCTACGGGTACTGAATAAACGGACATTTAATGTCTGTGTTATAAACTTGGGCGCGATTAAGGAAAACGAATGAAAAAACAAACGGCGAACCGCTCGCGCTTCTAAAAGGGGCGGAGATTGAAACAAACCTCGGGTTAGTGGAATAAAACCTGCTCCAGACCAGGTTAGGTTCACAGAGTAGGTTACTATGGTTACTCACTCTAAGTATAATATACCTTGATTTCTGAAACGGGCTTGACTTACCCCACGGTCACGGGTTTGATATACCTCGCGTTCTGAAACTGAAAACCCAGAGTATCCCGTTTTCTGGGGTTAACTTACTCTGAGTTTGCACTTACCCTGCTTTCTGAAACGGGTCCCAGAGGCTCAAGCACATATATACACACACACTCCGGGTACAAGGCAGAAAAGCACAGCTCTCATCAGTCCAGGTTCCACTTTTAAGAGACAGGGACACGGGAGTTCAGTAATGCGTAACTTCACAACGGAACTTAGCGAAGTACATGTGGCTAATAGCATGAGCTAGCGCCATGCTGCTAATAACAACTCACGTTCTCTTTCGTCTGTCACAAACCCCGCGGTCCGCTAATAAACCCACGGCAAGAAAAAGCTTCACTCTCTGCGTCGACGATAAAAATAATTCAGACTTGGAATATCTGGCTCTTTTACACAAAACCGTAATATCTGCAGCAACAGGTTAGCATGACGCCACCTTGACGTTGGTCCGGCAGAGAGAGAAAAAAAAACGACGACAGCACGTACACCTCGACGGCGTCTCCTTGGTTAGGCTACGTTACATCACGTGAACTCCTCATGTCACCCGAATCTTTTACAGTTAAGAAAGGCACATTCGCCACATTTTGAAATAAACAAAATATTCTTTTTTAAACAGACTATCCGTTTATTTTAATTGCTAACAATCTATTAATCTATTTACTGACATATTTAAGATTTTAATCCTAAATTCTATTTATTCATCTTGTGTAAGATTTTAAATCAACTCTGTTTATTTATCTGTTACAAAACAAATATGAATTTATACACGTATTGATAAAATCAATTAACTGATAAACTGGACTTCTAATAAGGGCCTAGTAACCTGGGTTACACCCTCCCCTTCTAAAGGACTGGAGAGGTTCTTCTTCCAGATGTCCCAGCTGCTGTTGCCTCATTGGTCCTGTCCACAGACACATCCTCACAAGGTTTATTGACAAAGCATCCTTCGTCTTTGCTAATGTCACTGAATGACAGGTCTGAGAAAACAGGAAGGCTTTCGTCCATAATGTTTGGTTCTGAGGGAGACTCTGACATGCTCAACTGGACAGGTAAGGTCTCATCCTCTTGTCTTGAATTGTCAAAGGGGGTGTCCTGAGAGTTCCCAAACAGAGCTCTTCTCACTTTGGGGGGGTCAGTTTCTCTGTGCCTTGAGGTGACCTCAGCCTCCGGATCGACAACTGCTGAGGTTCCTTTCCATCCAGAACAGTTTGATCTGTCAGAGCTTGGCTCATTTGAGGTGTCATCCGCAAAAGCTGAAGGTTTCTCCGATTTGGATGGAATGATCTCCACAGGTATCTGCCGTACTGTCTCTCTTTCAGGCCTCTTTTCTCTGTTCTGTTTCTCAATGATTGATGTCTCTGTCCTTTCTTCCAAGTTGACAGGAGCAGGAAGCCTACCAACTGAAGACCTGTTTGGTTGTTTTGTCTCTCCAAGATTTCTCTCCCTAGCAGGTACTGTCTCTGGCCGGGTCAAAAGACGTGTTTCAATAAAATCAGTGTTCAGCGTCTCTCCAGGTAAGTAGCAATAGTAGTCATTGTCTTCTGACTCTGAATTATCATCTGCCACCTCAGACTCGGCTGTGACTTTCATTCTCGACTGTCTCCTTGTTCTGGGTCTGCTGATAGTCTGCTTCAGAGGTTGCACGGACTCAGCCACAGGTAAGAATCCACACGGCAGCAAGAGGTCACGGTGTAAGGTGCGAAGTGGTCCATCTTTTCCTTCTGGTTTAACAGTGTACACCGGTAGGTCACCAGCACGTTTGACCACCACGTGAACATCTGGTTCCCATTTATCGGCCAACTTGTGTTTCCCTCTTATCCGAACATTCCTCACAAGGACACAATCTCCTGGTTCAAGAGTGGACTCAACAACTCTCCTGTCAAACCGCTGTTTGTTACGCTCAGCTGTTTTTGAGGCATTCTCTGTGGCAACTCGGTAGCTTTCCTCTAGGCGGCCCTTTAAGTTATGCACATACTGGGAATGTGACTTGGGTTCACAGCTGGAAGGTAGACCAAACGCCAAATCAACTGGAAGCCGGGGTTGTCTGCCGAACATTAGTTCGTAGGGACTGAATCCGGTCACGTCATTCCGTGTGCAGTTATAGGCGTGCACTAGAGGCTTGACAAACTCCTTCCAATGAGATTTGTCCTTATTTTCCAAAGTGCCTAACATCTGGAGGAGGGTTCTATTGAATCTCTCCACTGGATTTCCCCTGGGGTGGTATGGGGTAGTCCTGACCTTCTGAATACCAGCGATGGAGCACAGTTCTTTTATGGTGCGAGATTCGAAATCTGGGCCCTGGTCACTCAGAAGCTTTTCCGGAAATCCATAATGCACCAGAAAGTTTTCCCATAGACACTTAGCCACAGTCTGTGCCTTTTGATTTCGAGTGGGGATGGCGACTGCGTACTTAGTGAAATGGTCTGTCAATACCAATATGTCTTTTGTGTTGCTCCGATCAGGCTCCACCGATAGAAAGTCCATGCAGACCAGCTCCAAGGGCCTGCTGGCCTTGATGTTACACAAGGGAGCTGCTCTCTCATTTGGAGTCTTCCGGCGCACACAACGTTCACACGTCTTGATCTTCTGCTCTACATATGTTGACATTCTAGGCCAATAGAATCGTGACCTCACGAGGTCGAGGGTCCGCTCTATTCCTAGATGACCTAGATCATCGTGTAGGCCTCTCAGTGCTGTGGCTCTAAGTTCAGCTGGTAGAACAAGCTGGTGTGTGACTTGCCCATGTTCTTGCCTTGCTCTGTATAACACTCCATCTCTCAGCTCTAGACGCTTCCATTCTCGGAGCCACAAAACAAGTTCTGGAAGCTCTTGTCTCAGGGTGGGTGAGGGCATGTCTCCAGATTCCTTGTGCTCGATGACCACTCTGAGATCAGGATCGGCTTGTTGCTTTGCCTTTATCTCCTCTTCGGTCCAATGACCAACTACAGGGAGACCATGATCATTTTCCTGCTGGAAACCACTGGGCAGAGCATCGGAATGGATGGCAAGAGACTCGACCAGTGTGACTGATGGACAAGTGGAGTTTTTGTGAGACCACTCAACATCATGTCTCTCACATATGGCCTTCACTGCATCTGGAAGAACAACATCTGGAGTATCCTGATCCTTCAGGTAATGCAGAGTGAACTGTTTAATTCTTTCACGCTCTTTCCTTGAAACAGAATCATCCTGGAGCTCCCCATGTGGTCGACGAGAGAGTCCGTCTGCATCTTGATTCTGGGTTCCAGCTCTATACTGGAGCTTGAAGTTGTATGTCGATAGAGTGGACAGCCACCTGTAACTCGTGGCATCCAACTTCGCGGAGGTCAGGATGTAGGTTAAGGGATTACTGTCAGTGACAACAGTGAAGTCAGTACCATACAAGTAATCACTAAACTTAGCAGTGACAGCCCACTTTAGAGCGAGGAATTCCAGCTTGTGAGCAGGGTATTTCGCCTCACTCTTTGTCAATCCTCTGCTTGCAAAAGCGATAGCCCTCATCTGTCCGTCTTGTTGTTGATACAAGGCCGCACCAAGCCCTGTCGTACTTGCGTCAGTGTGAAGGACGTATGGGAGTTTTGGGTTTGCAAATCCCAAGACAGGTGCAGTGGTGAGCTTGTCAATGATCTCCTCGAATGCTTTTTGACATTCTGAAGTCCACCTCTTCCCAAAGGATTCCTTCGGATGGAAGTACAGGTGAGTTTTTTCTCTTCCTTGACTGTTTTTCCTGAGAGGTGGGTACCCTGCTGTGAGGTCGTTTAGAGGTTTGGTGATCTTTGAATAGTTTCTCACAAACCGTCTATAGTACCCAGAAAAGCCCAGGAAAGAGCGCAGGTGCTTGAGGTTCTCGGGTACTGGCCAGGTCTTTAAGGCTTCGATCTTCTGTGGGTCTGTCTCAACCCCGTGCTGGGAGACAATATGACCAAGATACTTAACGGAGGTTTGGAAAAACTTGCATTTTTCTGGTGACAGTTTTAACCCATACTCTTTAAGTCGGTTGAGAACCTGTAGTAACCTTGACTCATGTTGCTCCAAGGTGTCTGAGAAGATTATGAGATCATCGATGAAGACCAACGCCTCCTTGCGATTGAGATCTCCCACACATCTCTCCATCAGTCGCTGAAACGTACTTGGCGCGTTGGTAACCCCCTGTGGCATTCTATTAAATTCCCAGAAGCCCAGGGGGCACACAAACGCAGTCTTCTGTTTATCAGCCTCTTCCATTTCGACTTGGTAATAGCCCGATTTTAAATCGAGGACTGAGAACCATTTTGAGCCAGTCAAGAGGGAGAACACTTCCTCCAAGTTTGGTAGGGCGTAAGCATCTCTTATGGTTTGTGAGTTGAGTTTCCTGAAGTCGATGCACAGCCTCACGGAACCATTTTTCTTTCGCACGACGACAATGGGAGATGCAAAGGGGGACTCAGACTCACGTATGACGCCAGAATCTAGCAGCTCTTGCAGATGTTTCTTAACTGCATCTACATCATGTGGATGGATGGGTCTGGGTCGATGCTTGAAAGGAGTGTTGTCACTCAGCTTGATGTGATGTTTTACTTTGTTGGTATGACCAAAGTCCATGTCATGCTGAGAAAAGACTTCAGGCATGTTATTGAGCAGCTTTGTGATTCGCTCTTTCCACTCTGGTGATAGAGGGGAATCCCCAAAATCAAACTCCATCCCTTTGGTTTCAGGAGCGGTCAAATCAGCTGAGGGTTCCTTCCCCATCACCTGTTGTACGGCGTGAATCTCAGCCAACACTGTCCTCGGAGGGATGGTGATGTCATGTTGAGTCTCATTCCTTAGCAGAATTGACATTGAGCAAGGGCGCTTGATGGGTAAGGTGCACAGGGAGCTAGCAACCAGCAGTCCGCCAGGAAGGGACGACACAGATGCGGCCTCTACAACTGCCCACTTATCCTGTTGAGTACCACTCATGTGGACATGCCCTTCCACAACGACTGTGCTGCCCGCTGGCACCACTTCGGGGGTGTTGCTTCGCGCCTTGATCAGCCCAAGAGCTCCAGTACTTGCCTGCTTTTCCCGTACTTCAAGGATTTTCAAAACCACTCTGTAGCCAGGAATGGATGACTGAGGACGACAATCATACTTTTCAACGTAGCTGGAATAGAGGACGTCTAATGAATTGGTGCCGATGAGGATTTGAGGCACACTGTTCACGTCAGGGACAACCAACACTAACGTAGGGACTTCAGTCTCTTTTCCCAAAAACTCCTCTGGAAACAGCAGGTTGAGTTCTATGTACCCAAGGTAAGGCACAGCCTCTCCATTGGCTCCCTCTATTTGCAGCTATACATCCAAAAGATCATCCAAGGATTTCAAGGAATGATGGGACAGGTGAGTCTGGAAAAATGACAGCGGAATAGTGGTCACCTGCGATCCTGTATCTAGTAGGCAGTTAACTTTGTGGCCTTCAATAGTGACTTGAGCAGTGCATTTTGTCCCAACCAGCTTGGGCGGCAGTATGGTGGAGGTGGTGTTAGCATTACCACACTTGCTAGCCACTTGCTTTGTTTTTCTAGGGTGTTTGGTTGATCTCTTAGTCCCTGTTTGCCCTGCAACAGGGGCTTCTAGTAGTTTAACTGCTGGGTGCCAGTGCTTCCGTTTTGCTGGTCCCATTGCCTTTGTTTCTCTCTAAGCAGCTGTCTCTTTTCCTCGACGAGAAGGGGATTGGGTTCACTCTCACAGTTGACTGCCAGATGAGCATCTCCACCGCAGCGGAAACAGTACCATGGACGGGGCCTACTGCTTGCTGTTGGCCCTGAACTGAACTGTCCGCTCACTCTTTTGTTGGGTGACTGGTGTCGAGCTGTCATGGAAAAGTCTCTTGAGAATGCAGGCGATGGTATCTGATGACTTTGAGCTTGGGGTGGGCTCATCTGTGCTTGAAGAAAGGCAAGCTGATGTTTCAATGCCTTAATCTCTGTTGCTTCTAGGTGGTCGCTTTTAGCTTCATGAGTTGCTTTCCTCATATCAACTACCTGTGCTTGGATCTCAGCAATCTGTCTCTTCAATGTGCGCATGTCAGTTGTGTCAGGACAGCTGACTTTAGCTTTTCGTGAAGTTGCAGTCTGCATGACAGCAACTTGGGCTTGTATCTCATTAAGTTGTTTCTTGAGGATGTTGGTATCAGTTACTTCTTTCTCAGGTGTAGCACAACTGCATGCAGCTAACTGTTGTGCTGCAGCTCTGGGCTTTGGAACAGCAGGACTTGGCTTGTGTAGTCCAAGGTGTTTTTTCATACGGTTATGTTTGCTCGCCTGTCTGTCTTCCTCTGTTCTAATCAGAAACACCAGTTCAGCAAACGAGGGCGATGCATTTGTTTTCCGCTCTAGTTGGAGATCAGCGATCAATGCATCATTCCAGCAGCCTCGACAGAACTGCTTCAGGAGGTAGCGGTTTCGTTCACTCTCTGCGATACCACCTCGTCTGACCACAGCACTCAGAGCAACTTGCAAGCGGTTCAGATAGTCAGAAGGCTTCTCGTCATTGTTCTGCAGTGTCCCCATAAACTTGGCCAACAGCTCATCTCCATCCTCCACTGAGCCATAGACTGAGTCAAGTAGCTGAAGATACACTGATGGCAAAGCCTGAGGGCTGACATGCTTGATAACATCAGTAGCTGGAGGCAGTAAACTGTCCAAGATCTTGCGTGTTCTGTGCAGGTCGGAAATGGAGGGATCTGCCAAGAATAAGTCAACATTTGCTCTCCAGGTATCAAAGTCAAGTTCACTGTTTGGACGAGGAGACTTCCCAGAGAAGGGTCTGAGGCGAAATGAAGAGTGCATGGGAGACATTGCTTCATTAGTTCTCACGACATGTTCAACAACAACCCGTTGTACAGCAGGAGGATTAACATCATTCATGGTAAGTACTGAAGGTGTCACTGCAGCACCGTCATTACCACTGGCTTTGATGGACAGGGACGCTGTGTGTTGAGTGTCAAAGTTAGCAGCCATGCTAGGCGATGGAGCGGCTGTCAACACGGCAGGCTGCAACTGACCATTTACACTGGTAGGTAAGGATGTTCCCTGTGGACTCCGAGTAGCGGCCTCAAGCCTTTGCACAGCTGGGGTTGATGCTGCTTGGACATCGCCTCTCAATCCACACTGACTACGCCTGGGTGAAGGAGATGGTGGAAACACAGTTGGTAAGTTCCTGACTATTTCAGGGGAGACAGATCCAAGCAGAAGAGAGGGCTGTTGCATGACCTGGGATGGCGCTTTAATATTCTCACTCTCATGACAAGCTGCATCAGAAGTGTTCAATTGAGAGTCTTCGACTGGTGCAGTGTCAGCGGGGAGGTTCACACTTTTCCCGGCACTTATCTTCATCAGTTCCTCTTGGAGTACACTTTCAAACGATTCTCACTTTTATCAGCAATGGCCTGCAGTTCTTCAAGATACCCCTTGGTGGCGCTGCTGCTAGCAGTGCTAGTGTAAACACTATCTAAGGAGCGCACCTTAAAGGTAACATTTGCATCAGCTGAGCTCTGATACTCTTTTGGCAATATAGGTCTAAATGTGTGCATTGCGGAGCTACTTGCAAATTCCACAATGGAGAAGAGATGATACTCTGATTTTGGATCATCAATAACTAGCACCCTGTTAATAGAGCCATAGCGTTTGAGGTATCCCTCAAGCTCCTCATCTAATCCAGTTTGAGTTAATCCATTAACAATAACTGAGTTACGAACATTTATCTTTTCATCCTCTACAATATCCATTGTACTATATTGCTGCTTACCCTTTTTCTCTTGTCACTCGATAATACTCCACTTTCTCCTGGTTGGCTCGCCAAATTTCTGTAACCTGCCTCAGCTCTAACTGTTGATGGCTAAAGACTGGGAGATACAGATATGTTTATTTTATCAGTGCCTTAATTACCTCCTGGACCAGAAAATCAGAAGTATAGATCGCTACAGGAGAAAGGGGTATTAGCCATATGCACCGAGTAACAGGGTAAAGGATTCACACAACCAATAGGTGAGTTTTAAGCGTGTTATAATGTATTGAGAGGGAAAAAAATATATTGAATAAATAAAACAAAATTAAATTGTCAGCAACACACAAGATATCAACAAAGGTTTCAATAAAGTCCTTCACTGAACAAATCACAGTCTCTGTTTTTGGGTGGCTCGCCACTACCACTGAAGTTCCCCTCTACCTCCACAAAATGGGAGGAATCCCAGCAGCAGAATACGTTTTCATGCAGATCTCAACCAGGAATCCATACAAAGAAAAAGGACCCAGCCTATAAAGGCCAAAAGAGGGTTATTGAAATTTCATATAAATAAAATATATTTCTAAATGTAATTAAATGCATATAAACACCTATACGTTGTCCTAATAATTGTTTTAACAACTCTTACTGTGCATTAAATAACTGAACACATTTCTCAACATTAACATGAGATAAAATGCTTAACATTTTTCTCCCCGCCACTCACTCAGAGAAAACAGAGTGGGGATAATGTAAACAAAACACCTTAACATAAAACATTTTTCCTTAACACAACATACATGAAATTAATGCCTCGTAAATCCATATTAACATTAGCAAATGCACATTTCAACTCCATTTAACAGGCTAACTTCAGTAAAGTTTTACTCACCAGAGGCTCAAGCACATATATACACACACACTCCGGGTACAAGGCAGAAAAGCACAGCTCTCATCAGGCCAGGTTCCACTTTTAAGAGACAGGGACACGGGAGTTCAGTAATGCGAAACCTCACAACGGAACTTAGCGAAGTACATGTGGCTAATAGCATGAGCTAGCGCCAT
>NC_136768.1:12854028-12939028 GCF_947034865.1 Barbatula barbatula
CAATGTAACAACATTGCATGTGGCTAACTCATGAACAAGGTAGCCTAGTAGGCCTGCAGTTCATATTCTTTACACACACTCACTCACAATTCCAACCAGTAACAGAGTACTTTTCTTTCTCTCAGTGCAAAAAGATGTGAAGTCTACAAAGAGTTTGTAGACTTCACTGATTCAGACCACCTGAAGCTCATCAGGTACTGCAGCACCAGATGGCTGAGTCTGTTAACCTGCATCCAGAGGGTGCTGAACCAGTGGGATGCACTACAGGTAGGATGGTAACTCAACTCAGCAGATATTTACACAGTTTACTATGCTATATTTCCATTTCAACCATGTATTGCCACCCTTAATCTCTATGTACTGTAGGCCTACTTTAACAGTCATGAGGAGGTAGAGAGTAGTGTTAAAGTGCGTGATCTGGCAAGCCATCTGCGTGATCCAATCGTGAAGACCTACTTCCTGTTCCTGAGTGCTGCCCTTAAGCCTTTATCTGAATTTAACATTGCCTTCCAGGTGGGTGTCGATGATATTGAATGAATGAGTGAATAAAAGTATGTATTTAAATGTTTGTGCTTATTGTTTGTGCTTATTTCACTGTTATTTTGTTGTGACCATTGATATTATCTGTAGTCAGAGGGAGTACAAATTCACAGACTTGAAGAAGAGATGTGCAGGCTGATAAAGAGGATCCTGGGCTACCTCATACCAGCCAGGGCAATGGTGGGTGTACCTCTCAGGGAGGTGGAGTATGGAGATGGACATCAGTTGGCTGATGAAGATCTCTTTATCGGAGCAGACACAAAGGCATTTATGAGAAGTGCTGAGCTCCCTGTGTCAGTCGAGAAGAAAATCTTTCAGTGAGTATACTACCCAGTAGTTGTATTATTATATCATCTTTTGACAGTATGGGAGTATGGGCTGTGCTGTGCCTAAAAATATTACCACTTATACATTTTTCTCACTCTTATTCTGTTATAGAACTGTGAGAAGCTTCTATGAGGCAGTGCTTAAGAAGATGTTCTCCTCCTTTCCCCTCAACCATCCACTCTTGAGGGACCTGAAAGTGCTGGATCCTGCAGCTCGCCTTAACATAACTCCAGGGACAGGTAGATAATAGAAACAGTTTCCAATAGGCTTTATGCCCAGCTCCACTACTTACCCTAGTGTGGGAATTTAGATCCATATATGGATCGATATAAAAATGGATGATTGATGTTGTCTAAATCAGATGTATTTTCCTGCTTGAAGCTGAGAGTTCTACAGTTGCTAGAGGTTGCCAGAGATCGGAATTTGGTCAGTAAGTGGGGGGTTGCATGTTCTGCTTATGTGGGTGTGTGTAACAAGAACTACATCTTCTTTTT
Organism: Barbatula barbatula; assembly: GCF_947034865.1. NCBI lineage: Eukaryota > Metazoa > Chordata > Actinopteri > Cypriniformes > Nemacheilidae > Barbatula > Barbatula barbatula. Next base: position 12,855,390 of record NC_136768.1, read on the forward strand.
GGGGAAGAAATGGGTACACTGAAGGATCTTATTGTGGTTTAAACGTGCCTTTACATTTAATATGATTTCATTATTGATTACTAACTATGCATAATATGTTGAAAATATAACCAGTGTGTTAGTTGAGTTAACCAAGAATTTGATACTGTGGGGTTTTTCCACAGGAAATTAGATTACACGGGGAGCCCCATGGAATGGGTGAGGGTCTTGTGTGCAAATTTGTTACAGATGTCGGGTTTGAAAAACAAGGCAGTGAGCTGATTGGCTGGAATGCAGACAAAGGGGAGACGATCTGATTGGACCCTACCATGGAGAAAAGACTCGACGAGAAATACATATAAATACGAGTGAGACTGTTTTTGGGGGTCGATTCTTTGTGAGACTTTGTGTGTCTGAGAATCCACCGAAACAGCTGTTTGTTTGAGACTTCTGATCAATAAATGTCAACGTTTTCTGAACTGGCCTCTCTCCAATTTTTGAACGCGCAGAACATTGTTTAAATGTTCATCAGATGGTGACCCCGGACGCGATTGGAGAAAGAGGCATCAAAAGAGAATTGTAAAACTCGGAGAGTGACCGAAAATTGGGACGAGACAACTTTTGACTTCAACACGCTGTCGACAGAATTAAATAAGGTGAGCAGAGACCTGTTTAAACGAACTTCTGCAGATTGGATATTCCAAATTTATGTGTTGAGTTTGAAGTATATCCGTAACATTGATTACATTTTTTTTTTTTAAATCATTGATATTTGTTGATCAGAATAAAAGGATATTTTTTTATATATATATTGGAAGACGGGGTGAGAGACCCGCGTCACGATAGTTACGAAAACTATAAGTTATTAAATCCCTTTAAACCACCGGCAAGTATTGAAGCCTTGCGGCGTAAGAAAGGGCGCTTTTAGAATTACGGCAAGTATAAAAGCCTTTGCTGTTTTATAAAAGTGAATAAGTTATTAAATCCCTTTAAACCACCGGCAAGTATTGAAGCCTTGCGGCGTAAGAAAGGGCACTTTTAGAATTACGGCAAGTATAAAAGCCTTTGCTGTTTTATAAAAGTGAATAAGTTATTAAATCCCTTTAAACCACCGGCAAGTATTGAAGCCTTGCGGCGTAAGAAAGGGCGCTTTTAGAATTACGGCAAGTATAAAAGCCTTTGCTGTTTTATAAAAGTGAATAAGTTATTAAATCCCTTTAATCCACCGGCAAGTATTGAAGCCTTGCGGCGTAAGAAAGGGCGCTTTTAGAATTACGGCAAGTATAAAAGCCTTTGCTGTTTTATAAAAGTGAATAAGTTATTAAATCCCTTTAAACCACCGGCAAGTATTGAAGCCTTGCGGCGTAAGAAAGGGCGCTTTTAGAATTACGGCAAGTATAAAAGCCTTTGCTGTTTTATAAAAGTGAATAAGTTATTAAATCCCTTTAAACCACCGGCAAGTATTGAAGCCTTGCGGCGTAAGAAAGGGCGCTTTTAGAATTACGGCAAGTATAAAAGCCTTTGCTGTTTTATAAAAGTGAATGAACAGGGATAAATGTGTTAAAAAGCGTGTGGGTGACCGACACCATAGTACGCTAAAAGCCGATTAAACTGTGTATACTAATAGTATATTGTGTACTGAATATTACTTTTAAAAGTATAAAAAAAGGTGATAAATTGTGTATTAAGTGTGTATTGTATACTGTAATATTATAGTGTAAAATGTCTGATTTTGAGAGAAAATGTGCGGAGTATAGCTGTTCCCCTGTAGCTATGCAGTGGGAAAAAATTGTTGATATGTTAATGGCTCAATCAGAACCGAAACATCATAAAAAAAGATAGGAAGATTTGGCAAAATAAATGGAGTCAGATTTGTATGGCGAACGTATGGAAGGAATCGGATAGGGTCTTGATTAAAATAACGCCAAAAATCAGGTAAATGGAGAGAAAAGCGCATGTAAGTTTAAACAAACATGCGGAAGTAGGAAAAGATGTGAAGTGGCTAGATAAGAATAAGCATAAAAAGGAGGAAGAGAAATTGCGGGAAGAATTACGTCTTTGGACACGCATTGCTCTGACTGCTGTTGCTTTAAGTTCCTCTAAGAGGAGCACAGAACATCTGAAGTCGGAGGAGTTAGAGAAAGAAATGGTGAGAGAGTCAGGAAGTGCAGGAGCCAGTATCTCGCGTCATACTGAGACCGCCCCCTTATATCCTGATTTGAATAAGCTGTTGCCCCCGCCCTACATACCAGCTTCACAGCAAGTGCAAGTGAATGTGAAAGATTCGATGGTGGAGATAGACATGCCAGATCTAGATGTTTTAAAGGATCAAATAAATGTGTTGACAGCACAATTAGAATTCATGGTAAATAAACAGGAAACCATACAAAGAAAGAATAGCATAACAAGCCAAAGAGCACAAGTAGTGCACAATGAGGAGGAAGGCAGAGACATGAAGGGACAGGAAGCATGTAATAACAGTGAGGATGGAGGGCCACTGCAGGTATGTAGGGACGTAGTTATTAAAGGAACTATGATGTCTACCCCAGTGTCACAGGGTACTAGGAGTCGTACCAGAGCCTGTCAATCCACTCCAGCCTGTCAATTCACTCCCCCTCAAGAGAGACAATGGGACAGTATGTGTCGCCCAGGTAGTGAGTATGATGAAAGGAATGTTAATGTGCCAAACGCCCAACTAATGTCAGGAGGGGCAACTAACATGCCTCTGTTACAGGGCAACCGAGGGGTACCAAAGTACCAGCCCTGGAGCCATAGTGACATGACAGCTGTGCTGGCAAAATTGCCCCCCATTACATCTGGTGGAGGCAGATGGCTTATAAAGTTGATGGCATTGTGCCACGGCACCACCTTGGCGGTAGGAGACATAAGATGCCTTTTAGGCCAAGTTTTTACTGTTTCGCAGATGGCAGAGTTTGAGAAGGATGCAAACATTGAAGACGAACCCAATGACGCATGGTATACCACTGTCAGTACAGCGATCGCCAGGGCCCTCAGAGAAAAATTTCCAACACCCCCAACCGTATACCAAAACATTAAGTTCCGCATTAAGCCTGGTGAGACTGGAGCGAGTTACTATTTTAGATGCGCAGCTGAATGGGAGCAGATGGTAGAAGAAAATAGTCTAAATAATCCAATTACGCGTAATATATTTAGAACTGCCGTAATGACAGGGGCCCCCAATGGTGTCAAGCAGGCAATGGAATGTAATCCTGACACTCCAGTTGCCAGCAACGAAATGTGGGAAAGACATCTAGTGTTCCATATTGACAGATCAGTCGATAAACAGGATAAAGAACAGGAGGAATTAGAAAAGACAAAGCAACATTTGTTAAAACTACAATTAGAAATGGCTAAGTCAGATACCAAAAAATCAAAACAAATGTCACAACATCCTGTGGGCAGCGGCTTTGACGGGCAGCCCGGAGTAAAGACCCAAACTTTTCCCATAGTCACACCTGAAACTTTTGGCTATGCTCAGGGAGGACATGTCCCTAATTTTCAATTAATGAAACCGCGGGGAGGGTATAGGCCACGGGGTAATAGCGGATGGGCTAGGGGAAAACCAAATGGGGAAGAGGTGCGCTACAGGGGGGTATGTTATCAGTGTGGGGGGACTGGTCATTGGTGGAGAGACTGTCCCATGGCAGGGAACAGCCAGTATATGGGACCACCTGCGGGGGGATGGGATCCTCATAGAGGTGGGCCCAGTGGTCGTGGCAGAGGACCACAAACTCCAAAATACCCGGAGCAACAATGCCCACCTCCCCACTCGATTCAGGCGCCCTTGAACCCGACTTGGGGCCAGGGGGAAGGTGCGGATTGTTGACGAGGCCAACAGAGAACAATCATGCGAGGTCTGGCTGAGCCTTACATGATTTTAGTGGTTAACAACAGACCACTAACGGCTTTGGTAGATACCGGAGCAACATTGTATGTACCGTGTGAACAACTTGTAATTAACTATGTTTGGGGTAAGACCACATCATTTACTTTCGACCTATGCGCTGTCATAAATTGTGGGGGAAAAAATAGCTCATGGAGGGGGTACGAGGTATATGTATGTACGGACGGGAATATGGACAGTGTTTGTAAGGCGTACCAGTCTAGGCAAACCTATAGGGGTGAATGGTGTCCATCATGGAATAAAGTAATAGCATATACCGGTGGTTGGACCCCGAAAGAACCTAGCCTTTGGACCCGTACCTCGGCAAAATTTGATTTTAAAATGCAAAGAGATTATAGTGCAAGTCAAAATCCACTCACCCTTTCAATATCCACCAGAACGGGATCAGGCAATTATACAGGGGAGTTTTTCCTTATAATGGGGGTGCACAGCCCAGGAACAGATAAAAAAGCAGTAATAAAATTTGTTGTGAACAGTTCACCTGAGGAGGAAAGAAATGGGACAGTAGCTGAGCCATTATCGGTAGGACAAAAGAATGGGGTGGTAGAAATAGATTACACCATGTTAAAACCAGAAGATATGATAGAAAGAGCCACAGGATATGGGGAAAATAATTTGTGGCTGGAATGGATAATTACCACAGCCAGAGAACAGAGCTTAGATGATTGTGTAGGATGTGCTAATGCAAGACCCCATTTATATATTGAACCAGCCCCGTTGTACCAAAACGATACGTGGGGCTATGAGTGTATGTTGGCATTGACACGGATAGCCAGTCCAAAAAATTGTACCACATTGGCAGCAATATTCCCACCAATAACCAACCTTTCACGGGCAGGTCCATTTACACCAAAGAAAGCAAGTTATACCTGTTTTGATATTAAACGTTTATCACCAACCAGCAACCTGGGGGAGATAAATAAGGACTGGTGTGATCAGATCATAGTAGATAATGGGACTGAGATAGGTACGTGGGCTAGGGCAGGTTTGTATTATTATTGTGGAGATCGAAGATTGTTTACTAGGATACCTGACCGGGCAAAGGGAGTGTGTGCCATGGTGAGACTGGGAGCCCCAATAACCCTGATAGGAGACAGAGCAGTCAGAACGGAAACCGTGAATTCAGCAACATTGACTAGAAGACGTAGGAGACACATCATTACAAAGAGAGCAATAGGTTCAAGTGTAGACTTATCATTAAATAGTCCGACGTATATCGATGCGATCGGAATCCCACGAGGTGTACCAGATGAATATAAGCTAGCGAACCAAGTGGCAGCAGGTTTTGAGAATATACCAATAATAGCTGCTATTTTTCCAGTCACCCCAAACAAGAATGTAGATAGGATTAATTATGTACATTATAATGTGATGAGGTTAGCAAATATGACAAGGGATGCAGTAGATGGTTTAGCAGAACAGCTAGCACCAACTTCACTTGTGGCTATACAGAACCGTATGGCTCTGGACATGTTGTTGGCAGAAAAGGGAGGAGTATGTGTTATGTTTGGTGATCTTTGCTGTACTTACATTCCTAATAATACAGCACCAGACGGATCAGTCACTAGGGCATTGGATGGTTTGAGAACTTTGTCTATCGAAATGAAGGAACATTCAGGAGTGAATAATCCTATTGGAGATTGGCTAGACAAGGCACTAGGCAAATGGAAATCCGTTTTAATGTCGATTGTGTTATCAATAGCTGTATTTGCAGGTATTTTGGTCTCATGTGGATGCTGTTGCATTCCCTGTATCAGATCACTGTGTAACCGGCTGATTTTATCGTCAATAGAAAAGACAGACCTAACCCCTCCCAAATATACCATGCCTCTATTGTCTGGCGACCACTTCCTAGATGAGGATGATAATGATGTTTGTGATGATTTGTGACCATTTTTTAATGGTCAAGAGAGGGATTGTGGGAATTTAGATCCATATATGGATCGATATAAAAATGGATGATTGATGTTGTTTAAATCAGATGTATTTTCCTGCTTGAAGCTGAGAGTTCTACAGCTGCTAGAGGTTGCCAGAGATCGGAATTTGGTCAGTAAGTGGGGGGTTGCATGTTCTGCTTATGTGTGTAACAAGAACTACATCTTCTTTTTGGGGAAGAAATGGGTACACTGAAGGATCTTATTGTGGTTTAAACGTGCCTTTACATTTAATATGATTTCATTATTGATTACTAACTATGCATAATATGTTGAAAATATAACCAGTGTGATAGTTGAGTTAACCAAGAATTTGATACTGTGGGGTTTTTCCACAGTAAATTAGATTACACGGGGAGCCCCATGGAATGGGTGAGGGTCTTGTGTGCAAATTTGTTACAGATGTCGGGTTTGAAAAACAAGGCAGTGAGCTGATTGGCTGGAATGCAGACAAAGGGGAGACGATCTGATTGGACCCTACCATGGAGAACAGACTCGACGAGAAATACATATAAATACGAGTGAGACTGTTTTTGGGGGTCGATTCTTTGTGAGACTTTGTGTGTCTGAGAATCCACCGAAACAGCTGTTTGTTTGAGACTTCTGATCAATAAATGTCAACGTTTTCTGAACTGGCCTCTCTCCAATTTTTGAACGCGCAGAACATTGTTTAAATGTTCATCACTAGCAACCACCCTAGCAATGGTCAGACACACCTGGATTAATATGTTTGTCCAATAATGTAAAACAGGAAATAAATGAGCTGGCTTAAGTTCAGGAAGTAGTGGAGCTGGGCATAAAGCCTATTGATGTTAGGCAAGGCAAGGCAATTTTATTTGTAAATAGCACATTTTTACAAACAATTTGTCTCAAGGGCTTTACATCGCATCATAAAAAATCCTCTGAGGGCAGTAACATTTTACATTTAGTCATTTAGCAGACGCTTTTATCCAAAGCAACTTACAAAAGAGAGCAATAGAAGCAAGTTCCCCATTGATCCCCAGTTTCCCATTGATAACTTTATACTTGTTTAGATCTGCAATGTTCAGTCAAACACTTATTTTACTTTACAGTGGAAAGGCTAGGGGGCCTGTTCCCTCAGTTGAGGCTGAAAGAGGATAAGATGAGAGAAGAATTCACAGACTATAGCAAGCAACTCCCCCAAGAAGACAGAATCGACAGATTCTGGGGCCTGGTAGGAAAAGACATGAGGTTCAGTGAGCTGCCTAAACGTATGAAGGCTTTACTATGCATTCCCCATAGCAATGCAAGTTCAGAAAGGGTGTTTAGCATGGTACGAAAGATTGTTGTTGAGAATAGGATGTCGTTAGACAACAGAACTGTTTGCGCTCTACTCTCATGTAAAATAAACCACTCTGGCCCAGCCCACAAATACACTCCTTCCAAAACAGTCTTAAAGAATGCAAAGTCTTGAAGTCATGAAATGAATGAGTGTGTGTGTTTGTGAATGTGAAAATGTAAAGACAAATATGCAGGTAATCCTTTAAATAAATGCTCTTCATATATACCCTTTTGTGTTTTCATTTTGGCTATAATGAATGTTCACAGCATGTCAATGTCAACAAAGGTAGGCATGTAGTTTATGTGGTTGACAAGTGGTGTTTTTAGCTTTCTTCTACACCTGTCTTAAAATGTAAGCGATACTGGAGCTTGGTTGGGGTAACTAATTTTTTATACAATAAAAAATTTCCCTTATTTTCAAGTCCAAAACTTGACAGGTATGTTTATACGGTATGTCAAGAGTAGTTTTGTAAGGAAGAATAAGGGGAAAACAGAGGAGTTGAAACACATTGCATGAATAGTTTAACTTATTATATAAACATCTGGTGACTGAAGGATTTTTATTGTGGTTTAAACATGCCTTTACATTTAATATGCTTTATGATTTCATTATTGATTACTAACCGTGCATAATATGTTGAAAATATAACCAGTGTGTGAGTTGAGTTAACCAAGAGTTAGGGGGGTAATATTGAGTGTATTTTCCACAGGAAATGGTATGTGTGTGTGTAAAGATCAGATCACACACGGAGCTCGTTGGAATGTGGTGGGGTGTTTCCGTGTGATGTCTTGCAGAAGGTCAGAGAGCAAAGGAGTGTGACCTGGTTGGCTGAGGCAGAACAAAGGAGAGAAAGCGGATTGGACGAGTCCCAGGCTTCCCCAAACCCCCATCTGAAACCAGAGACACGTCGTGAAATAATATTAAAAGGCTGTGAATTTGTTTTTCTGGGTCGGTCCTTTGTGAGACGTGTGCGTCTGAGGACCCACCCAGCAGCTGTATTGTTTGAGACTTCAGATCAATAAATTTCAACATTTTCTTAACTGGCCTCTCTCCAATTTTGATCACGCAGAACATATGTGCAGAACACAAATGTCCAACATGACCGGTATCAGCAGTCTCCCGGTGGTTTATTTAGCATATTTTGCATTAAGTGAATGATTTGCTGAAAAGAAGAAATTGTAGGTCATCCAATGTTTTATATCTTCAATGCACTCTGCCTATTTGGATAGCAGGATATATATAACTGACGATAATCTGCATAACAATGAAAGCTAATTCCATGTTTTCAATAACGTTTCCAAGGGGCAGCATGTATATGGAGAACAGCATGCAAAAGCATTGCTCAGAGTGACATCAAGGAGGTAGCAATCACTCAGTGAAAAGAAATTAAGCTACCATTGAGACATCATCTTACACTGCAGGAAGAAGAATATTCACCAAACCGACCCCAACACTGGAATGAGAGAGCAGTGTTACACCCTGCATTGTTATATGTCGTGCAAGAAGAGTTTTGACAGCTACACGTTATACCTTACCTATCACGGAACGGGAGTACGAATGCATGCATTACCCAAGGAACTAGAACTGTGAGTAGGAGTCCGAGGGTTAAGTGCCAGTGGAAGAACCACCTCTTTTAGTGACGGTGGGGGCCACCCACTGGACGAACATAGGTAGCTTAAAAACATTAGTTACCCTGTCAGGACTACTTTAGTGATCTCATTCATGAACTTTTTGACATATGGAGTTATGGGACCAATGTCAGCTGCATTCAAGCAACTAACTGAAAAATTCAAGCCATATCATACGGACAACACTCCACATCGAAAACCACCTGCAGATCGAATACAAGGGACATCACTCTATTTTCCATCTCGAGATGAGTATGCTGAGATATCTTGTTATCAAAGACTGGTAAATTCAGGTACTGTGTATACATTGCACGAACAAAGGCGACTTGAACTAGAAAGGCCTCAGATAGATTCTCTGAGACTGCTGACACATGACAATGCTATCCTAGCTGTAGGTTTTACTTCAATTCAAGAGGTCACATGGATATGCCATCCTGAAGGGAGACCAAGTTGGACTTTAACTATGTGCTTTGATCCAACTACACTCAGGTGCTATTTTCTTGCCTCATCAACCAACGGAAAGACAACTTTGCACTAGAAGAGGATTGTTCGACTTTCTACATGACAGCCCAGTACCTAAGAGTCATAATCTATGGACAGTCGCAGAAAAACTTGTGGTGGCTTTTAGTCCAGCACTGGGTGTATCTTCTATGATGGATGAGGTAGAAATCACCAGATATGAGCTGTCATCATTTGTTAACACCACAGGAATCATGATGCAAGTAATAAAAGAAGAACTGCGAGGATTACGTCTTACCGCTCTCCAGAATCGTTTGGTTCTGAATCAACTCACCGCAGTACAAGGAGGCGTTTGTGCTATGGTGGGAAAGACTTGTTGCACATACATACCGGACAACAACGCAGAAGGACAACTTATTGAAGAAGGAATATACAATATCTCAAAACTGTCTACACTAATTGCAAGCAGGGACGAAACTTCAGATGATTCAATGTGGGCCTGGCTCACCAACATGTTCCCCAACTTGCATCACATACTGGTACTAGGGGCCTGTATTTTGGCGCCAATTCTGATACTACATGCATACTAAGAAGGGTTTCTCAGCGAATGGCGTCACCAGCTCCTATAAATCAGATGGTTGTTTATTCAATTAGTGATGAGCAGCTTTATGAAAATGCATAGACCTGGTCACTCTTATTTTGTTGTGGGTTATAAGCAGGCATTGTCCGTGTCACGAGACAACCAAGATGGATACTATGGATTTGTTTTTTCTTATTTTTCTTATTCTTTATAGCTTGCAAAACTATAACACCATAATGAGTAATTAAGCAGTCTGTTAATGACATTGATTCTGACCAATTATTTTGCTTATCTTCAGAAATTATTTGTGTGTGGGACTCTTCAAAGGAGTCCCAAAGGGGGGAATATATTGTGTAATTTCTGGGTTGTTTTGAGATGATTTTATGATGCTTTCACATGCAAAGTGCAGTATTATATACCACAGTAATAATCTACCTGTTTTAGTATTAAGAAGTATTCATAGGAACATTGGAATATGTGGGAGTATTAGTGGTATGATCAGAAACCACATTTAACCAAAAAAGAATGACTAAGACTATGCAGTTGATTATGCAATGATTTAAGGGCTATGATCAGTATACTAAGCCATAATCAAGTATCATTTATTTACATTTATCAAACATATATACTTACACTTATGATTTAAGAGCACAACACTGTTTTATTCTCACTAACTCACACTTATGGTTTAAGAGCACGGCAGAGCACAGCATTTTAAAAATTCAGGGTTGTCTAAAAACGTATGATCAACACTTTTTGAAAACTTGAACACCTGCACATACACCACACACACTTTTGTGGACAAATTGAATTAAATATAACTTATCGCATGCAGCAAGGAAGCCTTATCGCATGTAGTCAAGGACGCCAGCTGAACATGAGATCACTAGGGTGCTCAAACATGAGCTCATTTTTAATAAAAGCCAATGATAAATCATGTTTAGTCGGAAGACCCCGGAAAAGTGTCCAAATAAGGGCACATGAGATATTTGTCTATGAAATCCTGATTCTTTATTGGTTGACTTGTGATAATAATGTGCCAACCACGATTAAATACGTATCCTGTTGCCTGGGATCTTTTGGTGGCAGAAGCAGGGTTATTGGTTATTAAAAATAAGAGATAACAGGAATTTACCCGATTGGTGTAACGGAAGACATCAGTTGCATCAGTTTCACTATAAATATGGGCTTGAAAACACTGTAACTTTAGATGCTTTGGGAAGATCACACTTTGTTTGGCATGCGCAAATAAAGTTAACTTTTTGACACCTGGACCCTCTTTGTCTGAGCAATTCTTTGAAGCTATAAGAACAACTTTCCACAACAGACCCCGGAAAAGTGTCCAAATAAGGGCACATGAGATATTTGTCTATAAAATCCTCATTCCTTATTGGTTGACTTTTGATAATAATGCTCCAACCACTATTAAAAACGTATCCTGTTGCCTGGGATCTTTTGGTGGCAATGCTCTTTTATTACATGCTCAAACATCCTTTCAATAATTCCATGTTTTCAATATATATAATTAATGATCATATGAAGAGTTTGGTTCCTAAATAAGGTGAATCAGTTTTTTACAAAATCATGTTTTTTTGTTGTGCATTCCAATTACTATCAATCCTACGGAAGAGGATTAGGGCCACTGGTGAAAAAAATATTTGAGTTCTGACTTTATTCTCAGAATTCTGACTTTAATCTCAGAATTCTGACTTTATTCTCAGAATTCTGACTTTAATCTCAGAATTCTGACTTTAATCTCAGAATTCTGACTTTAATCTCAGAATTCTGACTTTATTCTCAGAATTCTGACTTTAATCTCAGAATTCTGACTTTAATCTCAGAATTCTGACTTTAATCTCAGAATTCTGACTTTAATATTCTCAGAATTCTGACTTTAATATTCTCAGAATTCTGACTTTAATCTCAGAATTCTGACTTTAATCTCAGAATTCTGACTTTAATCTCAGAATTCTGACTTTAATCTCAGAATTCTGACTTTAAAGTCAGAAGTATGGGTACCTGTAAGGGACCAATGAGAGGGAGTAACTTTGCATGATGGAGAACCACACACTGAACATGTCGAACTTGGATATAAGTGAGTTTTTGCGTAGTCGAGGGGTCCCAGATGAAGCAATTACATTACTGGAAGAACAAAAGGTGAGTAAAAGAGAATTATACGTTGGTTTGGTGCCTGGTGTTTGTAAAGACTACAGAAATGCTGCGGATATGAAATGCACACACGAGTTAGCTAGCAACGTTAGCATGTGTTTAAGCTTATTGCATGTTTCTTATTTTTATTAATAAGGGATAAAATTCCACTAATTAACCCTGACAAAGCACACCTGTGAAGTGAAAACCATTTCAGGTGACTACCTCATGAAGCTCATTGAGAGAACACCAAGGGTTTGCAGTTATCAAAAAAAGCAAAGGGTGGCTACTTTGAGGAATCTAAAATATAAGACATGTTTTCAGTTATTTCACACTTTTTTGTTAAGTACATAATTCCATATGTGTACATTCATAGTTTTGATGCCTTCAGTGAGAATATACAATGTAAATAGTCATGAAAATAAAGGAAATGCATTGAATGAGAAGGTGTGTCCAAACTTTTGGCCTGTACTGTATATCACATGTTTGTAGTCTGTATTTACTGTGTTTGTTTCTCTGCAGGATGAACTGGATGCAGTTGTCAACACATGGAATTCACACAAAATCAGAGCACGATCAAGTGATGATGCGGCGTCGGGTCGGCCATTTGTGATGTACTCATTTCCAGAGTTGCACAGTGCTGAGGATAGACTGAAACCAATTGTCATGGAGGAAGTCACTTTGTGTATGGAAGAGTGTACTCCTAAAGGCCAGTTTCCGTGTAACGAAACTGTTTTTGAACTGTGTTGTCTCCTAATGGAGGAGAAAGGATGGAATGCTCCAGCAGATCCACTTGATGCAGCTGATCTGTACATCTTGTTAAGAGAGGAAATACAGAAAATTATTTGATGTGTTTAAGATGAATGGATGTTGGATGTAAACAAAATTCCAACTCTTAAGAGATGAAATTAGAAAACTACAATTCAAGACCCTTAATAAAAACAGCAATTGTAGTTACATTTTTATTTAAAAAAGTAATTAGTCAATTTGTTTTTTTCTGCAAAAAATGGGGACAAATAAAAGTGTTAGGTACTATACTATATGCAGTGAGGACATATGAGGAATAAACTGGGTTCTAGAGCTTGTAAGCAGTGAAATAACTTAAGATGGTTTAAAACAACCCACCATAGTGTTATATGTATATTAAGTTGTTTTAATTAGCCAAATATGTATCAAAAATATAGGCCTTGCTATTCCGTGTGTTCCTAAGAAATGTTTGACCCCCAGCAACACCATTTTCATGTATTTCTCTGATCATCGTGTATCTACTATTAAAACTTTCAGCATAACTATTTTAGTTTTTGTGTAAGATCAGCTCTTTCTAGGTAATTTGCTAGCTCTGTTTAATTGTGACTAGTTGACACCTTGCACTGGATGACTTGTTTTTAATCCCAGTGGAATGATTTTTTCATCCTTGTGTCAAATATGAATGACTAATAAACACTTTAACACTAATATTCTTGAACTGTATTTTAAGTCAGAATTCTGAGATTAAAGTCAGAATTCTGAGAATAAAGTCAGAATTCTGAGAATAAAGTCAGAATTCTGAGATTAAAGTCAGAATTCTGAGAATAAAGTCAGAATTCTGAGATTAAAGTCAGAATTCTGAGAATAAAGTCAGAACTCAAATATTTTTTTCACCAGTGGCCCTAATCCTCTTCCGTACGGTCAGCATGCGTCAGCATATACGTCATTTTAGGACGAGGAAAAAGAGGGCATTTCAAAATACAAGCGGTAGAAGTAGTCAAGGAAAAGCAATGGCTTTGCGAAATTTTCTTCACAATTGCAGACGCGTTTTTCAACAATGTGTTCATCTTTGCATGTCAGATAATCTGGAGGAGGACACTGTTCGGCCTATAAACACGAGGTAAGTGAAGGCATTTATTAATGTAGCAGAATTTATCCAAGACAGTAACGTAATAGTCTATCAAACTCTTATTTGTTTTTCAAACGCTTTGTGTTGTCAATCTTTCTGCATGTGTGACTTTATTTGCGTTTTTAATAGATTAGAAATTATGGTAAGAAGTTTGCAGTGGGCAAGTGGAAGGCTCATAGAAGTGGACGCTGCAGAATCAATGATCGCTATCGTCGAAGAGTTCCTGCGAGAAATTCGAAACATTGGATCAAGCCAGCCACGAAACGGTAACGTTCTACCTTTGATAAAGTTGTATGGGTGTCTTTACATTTTAAGGGACAAAGTAAGCGCCGAGTAACGTGCTTAATTTAAATAATCTCATCGTTTGAGAGGATAGTTTATGACAAAATGCGGGTTCTACCGGAGTGTTTTTATGCTTAAACATTTACTATCAGTTCGCTATAAACCAGTGCAGTAATTTTCGGTCGTGACGTTTAACTTGCCAACATATTATTGATGTAGCTGTACTATGGAGTTTGGGTGAGATTTCGGTCAGAATGCTAAAATGCCAAACACTTGTGTAAATGGCGGATGGTTACACCTAATGGTCATCTAAAGATTGCCTGGCCATCATCATGAGTAATAGAAGAAATTATTTTAGGAACAGTTAAACAATGGATCTAAAATATAGATTTACGTTTATGTATAATTATCAAAATAATTACTTGCTTAAGAACAAGCACATTATTACTTGTTTAATAAAATAACATGCATAAACTTTGTTCAGGCTTTCATGGACCCTAGGTTGTTAAAGCAAGGCCGAGGTCATGGGTTTGATACCGGGGATTGCACATAGGCCTAATCAGAGACAAATTTATAGCACTGCATGAAAGAGCTTTATACGGACCACTAAACTAAATTCACAGGTTTTTCAGATGTACTCATAAATGTACTGGTCGGAAATCTTAAACTACCCTAAAGTCTGTTTACATGTCTGGCTCGACCCAAACCTTTTTTCTCGTGCTTAAGCAATCTGGCCTGCAGTTGTGATCTACACTACACACAGCTTCCCCCTCCCCTGGTAGAATCCAAGCAGATATCCTACACCTTTCACTCACAATGGCCAGTCATTAACATATGAAAGACAGCCAGCAGTCCTCTAAACTAGGTGGAGGTCATCCGTACATTTCTATCAAACTTGATGGTTTACCGAGTATGTCCGCTGATCTGAGTTACATGGATGTTTCTGGACATTTACAGCTTTGTGTAACCTGGGTCCGTTTATACCTTCTTTAGAAACACACATGTTGGTTTTACTATCCCAGTAGGGGTTTTCCATAGGCGTCATGATGTTTATACCATACAAACTGTATAATCTATTCCCTACCACCAACCCTAAACATAATGTGTGTAGAAAAAATGGAATGCCGGCACCGTCACATGTAGAAACATTTAGGGTTATTATATTGGCTTAGTTTGCACTTAATTCTTACTCTTATATTTAGAATAAAAAATATTCTGCAATACTTACATGTAATGTTCTTATTTCTAGTGGGTGCACACAGTTATCAGTCTCCCTTTCTGAGAACCGGTGGTGTGGGGCGACCAAGGAGACACATCACGGTTGACCAGCTCTACTTTCTACTGTCTATCAACTTCACTACTCGGCAGATTGGAGAAATTCTTGGTGTCTCCCATACCACTATTAAGAATCGGCTCAGGTTAAAAAAAGACATAATTCTAAACTAATCACTTTTAAGTTATTAACACATTTTCCCGTTTTCAACCATAAATATTTAATTTTTATTTGATATCTATACTAGACATAAGTGTAGTAATTGTTCCTTTGTTAAACATGTTTAAACTTTCATTAGCGAACATGGGTAATATAACTAATATAAAAAGCGATACTGGTGTTGTGTATATATAAAAATGTATTTTTGCTCAAGCTATTTGGTCAATGTTTAAAGTTTCTTTTGCAGCATGTTATTGTTTTCTTATGAATTATTTGTATATTATACGTGCTTTAATTAAAAGTAGCTGCAACTTATGAGTTTTTTTTCTTTACAGACAGTTTTCTATCTCCTTAAGGGGCCGTTACTCCCGGATCTCTGATGCACAGCTTGATGAGCAGATCACACGGTTGACAGGTGTCAATTTTCAAATTGGACCAGAAGCAGTCAGAGCAAGGCTTTATGCAGAGGGTTTAATAGTACAAAGGCGCAGAATGAGGGCAAGCATGCTTAGAACTGATCCTGAAGGAGCTGCATGAGCCATGTCTCATCGACTTCAGAGGAGGGTCTATCAAGTTGCTGGGCCAAATTCTCTTTGGCACATTGATGGGAATCATAAACTTATCAGGTATGGTGTAAAAGTGGGTTCAAATTTTATTTGTAGATTTTTTAAGTACCATGATTACTTTTCTATTTTTATAATTCAACTTTTATAGTTAAATGTTTAATGGATGTTTTGTTATATGTTAACAGGTGGAGAATTGTGATTCATGGTGGAATTGAAGGTTTCAGTAGGCTAGTTGTATTTCTTAATGCTTCCAACAACAACAGAAGTGCCACAGTCATGGATCATTTTGTTAATGCAACTCTGCAATATGAAGTTCCTTCCAGAGTACGGTATGACCATGGTGGGGAGAACAATGCTGTTTGCATTTTCATGAAAGTTTTTCAAGGGCATGGCAGAGGTAGTTCAATGAGAGGCAGGAGCACCCACAACCAAAGAATTGAAAGGTTGTGGGGAGATGTTTGGAGAGGTACTGTAAATGTTTACCACTCTCTCTTCACACAGCTGGAAGAAGATGGGTTGATTGATCCTATTAATGAGATGCACATGTGGGCTCTGCATTATGTGTACCTACCCAGGATCAATAGGGATTTAAAGTTTTTTGTTAATCAGTGGAATTACCACAGATTGAGAACTGCAAGGTACATGTCACCGTACCAAATTTTTGTAAGAGGCTGCCTTGCAATGCAACGTCGAGGTCTTACAGGATTACGTGGAATTTTCCAAAATGATGCAGACACACCTCAAGGAGTCCCAAATCCTTTAACTGACTTTCACTGGTCTCAGGAAGTTGTAGACCGAGACAACCAGTTTACAATGTCTGAAGAACATCAGCAAGAGCTTCAAAGACAGATTGACCCATTAGGTGGAGCAAGAGACAGCCTTGGAATTGATGTGCTTCAGGCTTGGCTTCTTATTGTTGCATTATCAATAGTGACTAGGTTAATTGTGTACACATGTACTCTGTATGTAAAAAAAAACATCTTTTATTGTATATGTTTTTAAATATAAGGAAAAAATGACAAAAATTGTACTTTTCTTTTAATAAATGCTATCAATACCTAACAATGTTTTATTCAAGGATACTATACTGAATGCGAAGAGAATGTTAAACCTTTATACATTTAAAGTGTAATACATATTAAATGAACCGAAAATATAGTTTTACAATTTGATTAATACTCCTAAACAGTTACTTTAAATATTAGGGACCTTATAAAAGCCCACTGCAAATTTAACATAAAGAAAACAACATTAAGAAACATACAACATTGTTTTAAACACACAAAATGTTAGAACTGGGGAATGCATAGGCCTATATATAGTTGAATGTATGAAGGTAACGCATGCAAGCACCATTGAGAAAATCTGTTAATAATGCACTAAGCCAGTCCAAATGTAGGGGCCTGAATGATTCCAGACTCCATCCAGGACTTAAACTCTGTATAAGTTCTGTGTATAGGTAAACGCAGAACTATACTGCAAGTATTGGCTTCGGGGAGAGGCTTGTCTTTGTTGTCCATAGAATGTAAAAATTCCAGTGCAGGTTGGACTGGAAATCCAAGTGGAGGAATCCTGGCGAGTCCAGATGCAAAAATAAGGATATCCTCAAGAGATACATTTGCACATTCTCCACCTGCAAAACAATGCACACTCACTTATTCAGCTTAACCTCCTAGTACAAGGTATGAAACTTAAGGCAATAACATTTTCTAAACTTGACAGCAGCAAATGCTATAGAACAAAATATTTTGTCAGTTACCTTCTATATCAATCAACCAATCTCTCCAGTAGCACAGCACTCTGCTCTCCTCTCTTCGCCGGCTACTCCCTACACTGGAAAGTATTGGCTGAAATAAGTCAATTAAATTTTCTGCAGTGAGCTGATGTGTGTTTTCCAAAAAAATTGATCTGAAGTGTGCTGGATAGGACTGGATTGTCTCAGCAAGTCCAAGTGTGCTCAAACCCTTCCATGAATCTAAATGAGGAAACACATTAGTTTTAATACTTAAAAAATATTTCAACCTCATTTACATTATAAAAAATACAAAACTCACTCTTGATATCCCCGAAGTACACATCCTTCAACATACTGATGAATAGAGTGATTAACAAGACTGTCTCTTTCTTCCATGGAGTTAATGTGCCGCATTATCCCCAGCACTGTCAGTGTCTCAGAAGCTTGCATTACTGCTTCTCTTGCCTGAGATATTGTTTCTGCATTTTGTATCTGTTTGAAGAAAATATACAGACATGCTCAAGTCATAAATGTTACGTTCATGCCAAAATCTTTTTCTTTAAATTAAATGTAGAAATTTCCATATTTTAAATAAAGGATCAAAAGGAGAAACAATTCAGATTTCTTTTTACAGCCTTTTTGCTCATATTTACCAATGGTTCTAAAAAGTTTTAGAACGTCTGTATTTTATAAAAAAAATCAATCAAAAAATAAGACACGTTTCTCTTACTTTTTGCAGTCTTTCTTCCATATCTTGGTCTCCAACATCTGAAAGAATAGGAGTGCCTCTGGGATTTCCAGAGACCCAGTTAAAAAATCTTTCAGAAGAAAAGTGGGGAGCAACACCACCGTGAATTAAACATACAGAGATCATCTTTCCTACAACTCTGTAGAGCCCCGTATGGAGCGCTGTGGAAGAGGAAAATAAAACTAGGTTATATATAATTTTTTTTACATATTTAGATATATTTTAAAACACAACATACCAATAAATTCAAAGAAAAAATTAGTTTACAGTAATAATTTACTAAATAACAGGCTTGATCAGTGCATGCTTCAAATACATTACCATTTACATCTAATGACAAATTTTTGTTGTTGTCAAGTCTCTGAAATATTGAACTTCTTCTTATATCCAACAGCAGGAGACGCAAGAATTCACGTGTTGGTCCGCCGTCATCCACAGCCCCCTCTCCTTGTCCATCATCATTCAAGAAAACAACACTTATTTTTTTGGGGGGGTCAAATCTTGCACGTCCAAAGGCACGCACAGCACAATCCATAACGTCTGATCTGCACACATTTATCATGTTGTGAGTCACCGTCGTTTCAAAATCACACTGGGACCTCAGTTTTGAAGAAGATGCGAAACATCTGCCCTGCAACAAAAGAGGAAAAGGAAAATATAGCCCTTACATACATTTTAAGAGACAATTAAATATTTGATAGACATAAAAGCGTACTCTTCTGACATTTCCACAGAATCTGCTAAGGGACTAGATGGCACAAAAAAGACACTTGTATGTGGAGACGGCGACCTCGGCAGTGGAGAAGGGGACCTTGAAGGAGGAGATGTTGACCTTGGCAGTGAAGAAGGGGACCTTGAAGGGGGAGATATTGACCTTGGCAGTGAAGAAGGGGACCTTGAAGGGGGAGATGTTGACCTTGGCAGTAAAGAAGGGGACCTTGAAGGTGGAGATGTTGACCTTGGCAGTGGAGAAGGGGACCTTGAAGGTGGAGATGTTGACCTTGGCAGTGGAGAAGGGGACCTTGGAGGTGGAGAAGTCGACCTTGGTAGTGGAGACGGTGACCTCAGAGGTGGAGATAGTGATGACCATGACCTATGAGGAGAGGATGACCTCTGCAGTGGAAACTGTGACCTTGACAGTGGAGATGGTGACCTTGGCTGTGGAGACAGTGACCTAGCTAGCAGAGAGGGTGGCATTGATGCACTGGATGAAAGCACTGCCTGAAATCACAAAGGGCTGTGTTATACCAAAAGATAATAAAAAATTACTATAAATGACCAAATATCATAATCTCACCTCAACTTCCTCTGTTGAAAACCATAAAACATACAAAGTACAAGGTCCATCAATCCCTTGGTCCAAAATACTGCCCGTGAGAGTGCTACTAAGGTTAATAGAGGATAAGGCTGTCTGAAGTGAAAAGACCAGAGTAGCACTGTCCTCGCACCCCGCAAATGTAACCAGGTCCTTTAAAAAAATTAAAAGCAAAAAATTAGTTGCAAACACTGGCATCATATATAGGTCATTTCATATTATGTATAGTGCAGAACATCATGCATTACTTGAAAAGGCTGTGAAGCAAGGAATCTCCCTCTCTTAAGTTTCCCATCAGGGTATTTTATTTGAATAATAATACCATCTTGTGGCTCCACCATTGCATCCGCAAACTGCTTTCTTTCAAGTATAACCTTGAATGATAAATTCATAGATGTAATAGATATAAAACTCATGCCCAACATATACACCACAATTTTGAACAAACTTACTCTTCTTCTGTTTGACTCCAGAGTTGGAGTCCAACTTGTCTTCGTCTTATCTCCTGTTATGATTTTAAGCGAGCATGATAAAACTTTGAATCAGCATCAAATGGCACAAAAGTTGAGTAAAAGTAGAAAAGTTTAAGCTTTGAAGTACATTTAACAAGTATTTTAACAGACTTAATATGTACTTAAAGACAAATTCAAAGACTTCTACTGTATACAGAAATGCATTTTTAAAGTGTACAAACCCTTGCTCTGTCTATTGAAAGGGAGTGCTCATATTCTTCATCTTGCTGCCTTCGTAACATACACCATTCTCCCAAAGCCTGTATTGCATTGACAGAGTAAGAAATGTAACAGAGTAAGAAACGTCCTAAATAAAGCAAGGCAGCAGCATTTACATACATGAAAATAAACAATACAGCTTACCCTTTCAGAAGACTCCTGAGTTGTTGGCTATAAATATCAGGATCATTAAAGTAGACAGAAAACTGTCATTAAAGCGTGATTAAATTGTTAAATATTAAATGTAAATTATGTGCATTATTTGCGCAAATTATTATTACAACATTGTTTACACATACACTGTTTGGTCCATTAAGCAAGTCCGATTGAACCTTAATGAAACATATAGTTACATGTGTGTTTGCAACTAAGGGGTGGTTTCCCAGTCAGGGATTATCTTAAATCTGGACTAGGCCTTAGTATAATTGGTAAATTTAGTTTGTTTTAACAAACATACCTTACTCAAAACATTACCTGTGTATTGTTTTCAGTTTGGATGGCTTTTACATTTAATTGACTTCAAGACTAGTCTAATCCCTGTACAGGTAACCACCCCTAAATGTTTAAATGGGTTAAAACCAAATTTACATCATGTTCACCCACACTGTTTGGTTCAGTGGATGGTACATCTGATATAACCTTAATGAAAAAAGACATAGAAACACAAACTTCACAATCATTAAATCAAGTTGCATTTTTAATGTTATATATGAAATGTTTATGCATTCTGTTACAGTTGGTTGCTGGTGTGTTACTGGCTGAAAAAAAAAACAATAAAAGTATAATTAATAAAGTTGCACTATAACTTAACAAAGGTAATGAGAGACTTTTTAATCCTTGTGCTTATTGTTATGAAATAAGTTATTTACCTTTGCACGAATGTAAATGGCGGATCTTCTTGATCCAGTATTTGCCCTAATTGAGGCTGGTGTTATTGGAATGATATTTAGAGGTGTTATTCTCCTGCAGCGATCGACTCTGCAAAGTTCAATGTCCTGGGTTCTGTAGAACATTCTAAATATGTTCTTGCGTGTTCAAAATTGGAGAGAGGCCAGTCAAAGTAAATCTTGAAGTTTATTGATCAGAAGATTCAAAAATACAACAGCTGCTGGGTTGCCTTAGACAAAACGTCTTTACACAGAAATCAACAAGCACAACCACGGAAAACAGTTTTCCAACATATTTATAGTATTTGTCGACGTATATCTCTTCTTTCTGGTATTCGTCCAATCAGCTCTCACTCCATCGTTCTCAGAATGTCTGCAAAACATTAAATGACAACCCACACACCCCAATTCTGCCCAGCAACAACATTTTTTAAGAAGCCAGTCAATGTAATGTGTGTGTGTACATTTTCTCCTTTTTTGGCGTTACATTTATCTCTTCAGTTGCATGCATGTATTCTGGGACTTCAGCTGTCACCTGCTACTTCCTCTATCTTTTGCAGGCTCTCGGCACCCACACACACACCATTTCCTCTTGAAGTACACTTAATATCAGCACTAAAGTTTTGCTTGATTTCACTCTCATACTGGTTATATTTTCAAGCATTGCAAGCAAGTATTAATGAGAAAACATATCAAATGTAATAGCACTTCTAAAACACATTAAAATATTCTTCAATCCCTCTCTTGACCTCTGAAAGAGGTCAAACAGTATCACATTCATAATTGTCATCATCATCATCACTATCCATGAATTGGTCGCCGGACGACAGTGGCATGGTATATGGGGGAGGGGGAGATCTTTTTTCTCTATTGCTGCTACTATCAATCGATTACATAATGATCTCAAATCTCTTCATACAGTGATCGGATACGGTTGCCCTGTTTTGTCTAGTAACATTTTTACCAGTTTGTAATTTTTCAACACCAAAAATTATGCCTACTATGATGATGGTGAAGACAAGGAGTACTCCCGCACACTTCCCATTTTCCCACAGCCTCATCTCGTTACCCTCTCTTGGACTTTAAAGAAACAATATAAAAAACACTCTTGAATATTGAAAGGGTTAAACACACAGTAATGCTACTTAATGAAAACATGCGATTAAGAAAATATATATATGGTTAAAATCACACAAAATGTACTTGACTGTAAGGAATAAGTGGTTATACGTTAATGAATATGAGAATATGAAAATCACAACAGCAATAATGAATATGAAAAATGATTGTATAAAATGATTAAAATATTTGTACCCCTTGATTATAATGAGTATATAGTTATCACTATCTGTACTCCTTCGAATACCTGTTTCAGTATGTTCTGGACTCTAACGGACTTTTGAAACTTGAGTCCTGCGTGTTCAAAAATTTGAAGAAAAGTCAAAGAGATCGTTTTTCCCAATAAGTTTAAGTAGAATTTATTATCAGATGTAAAAGCTTCTTCCAGCTGGGGCTGTTTCTCATCATATACATGAGCCGAACAACTGAATACACACTTCCGGGTTACAAGTATTTATAAAATATGTGACGTCGATTCTATCTTCGGGCTCCTCCCCTTCATTGGGCGGGCGTTCAATCCTCCGGAACCAATCACCTCAGGACATGTTAATCTGACTCCATTCTCCCCCAACTATTGGTCCCTGCAAAACATTTTGAAAATAGCCGGTCCTGCCGAAAGATGCGATTGACGCACACACACATACACTCACACACTTGTTATCTGAGACCCTGCTTCTGCATTCCTCAGAGCTGTGTTACACCCTTCTGCCAACTAGTTTTCAAGACAAAAACCCAGCACAGCATGGACATATATTTGACAGTAAACATGAATTTATAATACATAAAACATCATAATCCCAATAATCCCTCTCTTGACCTCGACAGAGGTCAAAATTCTTGGTCCTCTGTGTCGTCAGTATAGCTGGATAACAATGGCATATTAAATGATTTTGGGCTTTCCGGTCTCTCAATAGCTGAAACTATTAAACGATTACACAGTGATCTAAGGCAAGGAATGCAACAACAACCACACGTAATAAAAATTGCTATGAATACCCCTATAGACATCACAATAGACATTACTATTGCTTTCCATCTTCCCAATGTTTTGTCTAGCCAATCTCCAATAGGATTATTTACTCCTGAATGTTCCTTCATTTCGATAGACAAAGTTTTCAAACCTTCCAATGCCCTCGTCACTGATCCATCTGGGGCAGTATTATTGGGAATGTACGTACAACAAAGATCACCAAACATTACACATACTCCTCCCTTCTCTGCCAACAGCATGTCCAGAGCCATACGGTTCTGTATAGCCATCAGTGAAGTTGGTGCTAGCTGCTCCGCTAAACCATCTACGGCATCCCTTGTCATATTTGCTAGTCTCATCACATTATAATGAACATAATTAATCCTATCTACATTCTTGTTTGGGGTGACTGGAAAAAGAGCAGCTATTATGGGTATATTCTCAAAACCTGCTGCCACTTGGTTCGCTAGTTTATATTCATCTGGAACACCTCGAGGAATCCCTATCGCATCGATGTATGTCGGACTATTTAATGATAAATCTACACTTGAACCTATTGCTCTCTTTTTAATGATGTGTCTCCTACGTCTTCTTGTCAATGTTGCTGAATTTATGGTTTCCGTTCTGACTGCTCTGTCACCTATCAGAGTTATTGGGGCTCCCAGTCTTACCAAAGCACAAACTCCCTTTGCCTTCTCAGGTATCCTAGTAAACAATCTTCGATCTCCACAATAATAATACAAACCTGCTCTAGCCCACGTACCTATTTCTGTCCCATTATCTACTATGATCTGATCACACCACTCCTTATTTATCTCCCCAGGTTGCTGGTTGGTGATAGACGTTTAATATCAAAACAGGTATAATTTGCTTTCTTTGGTGTAAATGGACCTGCCCGTGAAAGGTTGGTTATTGGTGGGAATATTGCTGCCAATGTGGTACAATTTTTTGGACTGGCCATCCGTGTCAATGCCAGCATACACTCATAGCCCCACGTATCATTTTGGTACAACGGGGCTGGTTCAATACATAAATGGGGTCTTGCATTAGCACATCCTACACAATCATCTAACCTCTGTTCTCTGGCTGTGGTAATTATCCATTCCAGCCACAAATTATTTTCCCCATATCCTGTGGCTCTCTATATCATATCTTCTGGTTTTAACATGGTGTAATCTATTTCTACCACTCCATTCTTTTGTCCTACCGATAATGGCTCAGCTAATGTCTCATTTCTTTCCTCCTCAGGTGAACTGTCTACAACAAATTTTATTACTGCTTTTTTATCTGTTCCTGGGCTGTGCACCCCCATTATAAGGAAAAACTCCCCTGTATAATTGGCTGATCCCATTCTGGTAGATATTGAAAGGGTGAGTGGATTTTGGCTTGCACTATAATCTCTTTGTATTTTGATATAAATCTAGTTTGTCCAATCCACACCCCAGCCGGGGTACGGACACACTCTTCACCTTATGTTCGACACACCAATTTCTCATCTGTGTTAACCTTTTTGTGAGATTGTCATAGGTTGGTTTGTCCGTGCATTTTGCTTTAGTGACTAAGTGGAAAATAGTTCTACCGTCTTCCTCGTGAGTTACTGCACAATCACCTGTTCTTTTGTTTTGCTGCTTCACTTTCTCCACTCCGTACCTGTTTTTCACTGCAATACCTGCTCCGTATGCACAATCCTCACTCACACAATGTGCTAGTGGTTCACCCTGTGGGCTTGAAAAAATGTCACCTTTTTTACACAGAATTTGCAATGACCCTGTGTTTGGTTCTGCTTCGCTGTTACCCTCCCTCTCTTGGACCTGAAGCCTCAGGTCCACCGCGGTTTCATCCAACGACCTGTTTGGTGGATCACAATTAACACAAGATGACAAATGATACCAGGTGTCGCCTTTCCCCAATAGGCGAACACAATGTGACGTCCTTGCTGTGACTTTCAGGGGTTCAGTCCAGCGTGGCTCATTCCACTTCCTGCAAAACTTCTTTGGGCGAACCCACTCTGACGGGGCCGAAATGGGCCCTTCGGCAATGTCAACTGGGGCCTGCTGGGAGAAATGTTTAATCATAGCAGTCAGTTTGTCATAATTAACACAGTGTGAAATTGGTGCACAGGTTTCCGGCTTCAGCGGCGTCGATGGTCCTGGAAATGAGCGACCTGTAAGCAATTCAAAAGGTGTAAAGCCAGTGACTCTGTTAACAGACGAACATACAGACATTAAAGCCAACGGAAGAGCTGCGAGCCATGTCAATTTGGTCTGTGCACAGATTTTAGCCAATTTAAGTTTCAGTGTTAAGTTCATGCGTTCGACCTTCCCTTGCGATTCTGGATGATAAACGGCCCCAAACGCATGCGTTAGGCCCAACGATTTCTCTACAATGTTTAAATGCTCATTTTTAAAATGCGATCCGTTGTCCGAACGGATATGCCGAGGAAAACCGTGATGTGGGATGTAATGATTAATGAGACACTTAATGACTGCAGCGCTGTCTTCCCTCCCCGTTGGAAAAGCCTCGGGCCAACCCGTGAATTGGTCAACCATGACCAACAAATATCTTTTCCCTTGGACTCTGTCCACCATATCCGAAAAGTCAATCACAATCTCCTCCCCTGGGCCATGCACAGTTGAAAATACACCCCTCAGCTGTTTTAGTGACAGCTTGACGTTATGCTCTTGACAAATTTCACATGAGAGTACAAAACCTGATACCATTTGAGTGAGAAAAGGATGCCACCAATATTGCAATGTTTTCATCATCTGTTTTGAACTCACGTGCGACATAGTGTGTGCTTGGAACATGATTGAGCGTGACAGGCTCATGGGCAATGCCGGTCTGCCATCTGGGGCCTGCCACAGACCATCTGGTGCGCACAGGGCCCCATACTCTGTCCACGTTGACAGTTCTTCTGGTGTGCATTTGCCATGTTCGGCCACAAGTGTTTCTCTGCTGAAAGATGGTAACAATTTCACATATGAACAGTCAGTCTGTACCATCATGGTCACCTGATAGCCTGCAGCTGTTTTGGCAGCCAAGTCAGCAGCCTCATTACCCCTTGCTATTACACTGTCAGTTTTGCAATGGCCTTGACACTTTATGACGGCGACTGCTTCTGGGATTTGCAATGCCTCCAACAGAGCACGTGCTTCGAGATCGTGTGCTATTGGTCTGCCAGAACTGGTGACGAAGCCACACCTTTGCCAAACAGCAAGCTCGACATGGACTGCGCCAACAACATACGCTGAGTCACTGTAAATATTGACTTTGCCTTGGCCTGCGATTTTCAATGCCTGTGTAACAGCGATAAGCTCCGCTCTCTGTGCTGATTGTTTCCTTGTTATCTTTTCGGCTTGTGTGGTTATATACCCGTCATCTGTTTGCTGCACTACTGAATAAGCTGAGACCAAAGAGCCATCATGAGCTCTGAAACAGCATCCGTCCGTAAACAAAGTGATCACGTCCGAGTGTCCAACAATCGGAGTGGCGGTTAGGTCGTTACGGACACGGCACGCCAGGTCAGCGATGGGTGCACAGTCATGTGGCTCTCCCGTGGTGAACAGATCAGCCATGTTGATGCCGTCATGTGTGTAAGTGATGTTTGGCGCTGTCAAACATTTCGACAGTTTTCTCTGTCTCAGGGGCGAAAATGTGAATGATGCGGAATTGACAAATGACATGACAGAGTGTGTGGTCAGGACTGTCAGTTGATGACCCATCACAAGATGCGACGTTTTTTCAATGATCTTTGCCAAACCAGCTGCGAATCTGGCACAGGTCGGCTGGCGTCACTCAATCGCGTCCATGAGAACGCTGATGTACATGAGTACGCATCTGGTGCCTGACATCTTCTGGAAAAGTACACCATGTGCGCTGTTTCCTGTTTCAGATACATCCCTGTTTGCTGAGAGTTTACTGAGAGCACGTGGTTTGAGCAGGAGCTCTTTCAAATCTAATTATTCTTGTTACATCTTGAAGAATTGTGTCTTAAATCGTTATTAAGCGAGAGTGAAACCTATCCTTAAGTATAGCATAAACAAAAATCGTTGTTAAACGTACTGATACATTATTTGTATCGGATCATTCTGTGTTTGCCCTTAGGCTATTAGCATTATCCGCCTGCATACTGCTTAACTCGCTGTTCTCATTACTACATCACTAATGGCTAATGCTAAAGCTTCAGACGTGTTTGTACCTTTGAGTGCAGATGAGGAAACGTTTGCGCTTCAGTCAGAATTGGAGGCTGTGGAGAAGCTGCGAGAACGTATAACGGCGCTGGAAACATCCCGTGCTGAAGCTCGCAAATCCGCGGTAAGTTTTCATCGCGATTATAATACTTCCACTTCTACTCCGCGTGTTTCTCTGCACAGAGCCCAGGCTAAGAGAACACGACCAGCCCAAATGACCTTCACTCCTGCACCGGCACACCAACGCGAAAGGCGCTAGCCAGGACCGGTGAGATGACTCAGCTATCGCCACCGGTCTTCGAGATCCAGACCAGGAACCGCTTTGCCGCCCTCTGCGAGACCGAATGCAACGCTGTGATCATCGGAGACTCGATCGTCCGGAACATACGCGCTACATCCACTAAAGGTAAGGTGCGCACTCACTGTTTGCCCGGCGCGCGTGTTCTCGATGTGTCTGCGCAGGTACCTGCGATCCTGAAGGACAACGCTAACGTCGAAGCTGTCGTGCTGCACGCGGGAGTGAACGACGTCAGGATGCGGCAGTCGGAGATCCTGAAGAGGGACTTCAGGAGTCTGATCGAGACGGTACGCAACGCATCGCCCACAGCGAGGATTATCGTATCAGGACCGCTGCCTACCTACCGACGAGGGAACGATAAGTTCAGTAGACTTTTTTCGCTTAATCAATGGTTGATGTCATGGTGTATTGAACAGAAGCTGCTCTTTGTAAATAAATTTTATCTGTTCTGGGAGCGACCTAGGCTCTTCCGCCCAGACGGCCTGCATCCCAGTAGCATCGGAGCGGCCCTCCTGTCCGACAACATCTCGAAGGCGCTACGCACCGGTTGACTATGTCTCCCTCAGGTAAGTCTCCCTCAGGTAAGTCAAAACTTTAACCATAGTATGTGCGCCTCAACTGATATAAATATTACTGTTTCCAAATATATTGAGACTATATGTGTCCCCCGAATAATACTACAAAGTAAACATTTTGGCAAAAGTGAGAGAAAAAATCTGATCGTGATTAAACCTGAAGACAATGTAATAAACAACCAAAACCAATTTATAAAGTTCGGCCTACTTAATATTAGATCACTAAATTCAAAGGCAGTTATTGTAAATGAAATGATCACGGACAACAGTTTTGATATACTCTGTCTTACCGAGACCTGGCTTAAACCAAATGATTATTTCGGCCTAAATGAGTGTACCCCACCAAGCTACTGTTATATGCATGAGCCACGTCCGGTTGGTCGGGGTGGCGGCGTCGCTACAATATTTAGAAACTTTCTTACTGTTTCTCAGAGAACAGAGCATAAATTTTAATCATTTGAAGTGCTTGCGTTGAACATAATTATTCCTAACAAAAGTAAAATATCATTGCTTTCTTTTACATTGGCTACGGTGTACAGACCCCCTGGTCCCTATACTGATTTTCTGAAAGAGTTTGCGGACTTCCTATCGGACCTATTGGTTAACGTTGATAAAATACTAATTGTCGGAGATTTTAATATCCACGTAGATAGCGCTAACGATGCATTAGCACTGGCGTTTACAGAACTACTACAATCTTTTGGGGTAATACAACACATTAAAGGACCAACTCATCGATTTAATCATACACTAGACCTGATTATATCTCACGGAATCGCTCGATGTCATGACCAGGAAATTGGGCACTATTTTCTCTAATACATTAGAAGCTGTTGCACCTACGAAGTCAAAAAAGATTAATGAGAAAAATATTGCACCTTGGTACAATAGCACCACTCGCGCCCTTAAAAGAGAAACACGCAAACTAGAGCGCAAATGGATAAAATCGCAATTAGAAGTCTTTAAAATGGCGTGGAAAGAGAGTGCAAATTGTTATAAAAAGGCACTAAAAGCAGCAAAGGCTGAGCATCTTCGTAACCTCATAGAAACCAACAAAAACAATCCAAGGTTTCTATTTAGCACAGTCGCTAAATTAACAAATAAACAGACTCCACCTGACCTGGCTATTCCGCCGCACCTTGGTAGCAATGAATTCATGAAATTTTTTACAGAGAAAATCGAAAACATCCGTGACAAAATTGTAAAAACTCAACCTCCAAATCTGTCCTATGAATTAGCACCAACCATCGCTCCAAAAGAAAGGCTACAGTGTTTTTCACCTATAAAACAGGAAGATTTAATTAAACTCATCGCAACTTCTAAACCTACAACTTGCTTACTAGACCCCATACCAACTAAATTATTAAAAGAGCTACTACCTGTTGCAATTGAGCCCATTTATAACATTATTAACTCGTCAATTAATCTAGGCCATGTCCCAGGACCCTTTAAGATGGCCGTCATTAAGCCTCTAATCAAGAAACCAAACTTAGATCCAAATGAACTTGGAAACTATAGACCGATTTCAAATCTCCCATACCTGTCTAAAATACTAGAAAAAGTAGTGTGCACTCAGTTGTGCTCCTTCTTACAAAATAACGACATGCACGAAAAATTTCAGTCAGGCTTTAGATCGTATCATAGCACTGAAACTGCGCTCATTAAAATTACAAACGACCTGCTTATAGCATCAGATAAAGGTAACCTCTCACTCTTGGTCCTGCTTGACCTGAGTGCTGCGTTCGATACCGTAGACCATAACATACTTCTAGATCGCTTACACAATTATACCGGTATTGAGGGACAGGCACTACAGTGGTTTAGATCGTACTTGTCAGACAGACATCAATTTGTCCATTTAAACGGGGAATCATCCAATTTAACGCAAGTAAATTATGGATTACCTCAGGGATCGGTTCTGGGACCCGTGCTGTTCTCCATATACATGCTTCCCCTTGGAAACATTATCAAAATCATGGAATTAGCTTCCATTGCTATGCAGATGACACTCAGCTATATATTTCATCAAAACCAGATGATTCCTCCCAGCAATCCAAATTGGCAGAGTGCATTGAAGATATACAACACTGGATGACCTGTAATTTCCTTCTTTTAAATTCTAATAAAACAGAAATATTACTTATCGGACCAAAGACACGCAAACCAAATATTTCTGATTATAAACTGCAAGTTGAAGGATGTACTGTTACTCCAACTAATACTGTTAAAGATCTAGGCGTTATATTAGACAGCAACCTGTCATTTAGAAATCACATCTCAAATGTCATAAAAACAGCCTTTTTCCACCTAAGAAATGTTGCCAAGTTACGAAATATTCTGTGTGTTGCTGACGCGGAGAAGCTTATTCATGCATTTATGACCTCAAGACTTGACTACTGTAATGCGCTACTTAGTGGTTGTCCTGCATCATCAATAAACAAACTACAGTTAGTTCAGAACGCAGCTGACAGAGTTCTAACCAGGTCCAGAAAATACGATCACATAACCCCAATTTTATCAACCCTTCACTGGCTACCCATTAAGTATCGTATTGACTTTAAAGTTATTTTAATCACTTATAAAGCCTTAAAGGGTTTAGCCCCTACCTACCTAACAGAGCTTCTATCACACTACAACCCATCACGCTCTCTAAGATCTCAAAACGCAGGACTTTTGATAATACCTAGAATAACTAAATCCACCAAAGGGGGTCGAGCTTTCTCATACGTAGCACCTAAACTCTGGAATAGCCTTCCTGATATTATTGGAGGATCAGACACACTCGCCAAATTTAAATCTAGATTAAAGACACATCTTTTCAGCCAAGCATTCACTTAATGCAAATATGCTAAATAAACCACCAGGAGATGCTAACATTAGATATTATTTACTAGAATAATTTGATTTATTATTTAAAACACCATGTAGTGTGTTTTACCCTTTCTTGGGTTTTTCGTTTTTCCCCTGTAAAGCTGCTTTGGAACAATGCAAATTGTGAAAGGCGCTATATAAATAAAATTGAATTGAATTGAATCAAGAAAGAAACCCTTACTGTATTCGGGGTTATGCAAATATGCAGCATGTGAAAGCTCCCCTTTCAACTTAATGAATGCTGCTTCAGCTTCTGGGGTCCATGTCAACTTTGCTTGAACATTGCGCATACCTTGCTCTTTCACCATGTCACGTAATGGTTGGGTGACTGCTACATACATTGGTATGTAATTTCTGCTTAACCCAGTCAAGCCCAGAAAGGATAGCATGTCCTTTACAGTCTGCGGTTTTGGATGTGACAGAATGCCGTCACGTTGGCAGTCGGATAGAGTCGTGCCCTGGCCTGTGATTGAACGGCCCATAAAGGTAACAGACGGTCTGCTAACCTGTAACTTTTATTTGCTGACTTTAAATCCGGAGACATGTAACTGTCCACAGCCGTAAGTCTTCTCTTAGTTTTACCTCTTCATTTTTGTGTTTATTCTTTCCTTACCACTTCACATCTTTTGCCTCTCCAACATGTTTAGTCAATTTTAACTGCGCTCTTTTTTCCATTTCTCTGACCTTTGGCGCTATTCTGATTGATATTTTATCTGGTTCCTGCCATAGATTTTCCATACACATCTGACTCCATTTACATTCCCAAATCTTATTTTCTTTTTTATGATTTTTCGGCTCCGTCTGAGCCCTCAACATATCCACTACTCTTCCCCATTGTGTAATTACCGGGGGGACAATGTAATTGTCTTTCACTATTCTTTTAAAATAATATTCAATACACAATACACTCTAGATATACACAATTTACTTATCTTTTACTTTTATCATGCCGCACGACTTTATACGTGCAGGTGTTTTAAAAGCATTTCACAATTATCTCATTTTTATCATGCCGTGGACTATATACCAGCGGGTGTTTTAAAAATGCGCCTTTTGTCATGCCACATGACTTTATACGTGTAGGTGTTTTAAAAGGACTTCACAATTATCTTTTGTCATGCCACAGGACTTTATATCTGTGAGTGTTTCAAAAGAATTCTCCAACAATAGTTCTCTTCTTAACTATTGTGACGCGGGCCTCTCACCCCGTCTTCAAATGTTCAAAACCAACAATAGTACTCTTCTTAACTATTGTGACGCAGGACTCTAACCCCGTCTTGAAATATTCAAAAACAACAATAGTTCTGATCAACAAATATCAACAATTTCTATTTTGTAATCAATGGTACGGATATACTTTTAAATTCAACACATGAATTTGGAATATTCAATTTGCAGAAGTTCGTTTAAACAGGTTTCTGCTTACCTTTTCTTATATTGTCGGCCGTGTGTTGGAATCAAAGTTATCTCGTCCCAGTTCTCGGTCAATCTCCGACTTTTACAATTCTTCTAAATGCCCCTTTTCTCCAATCACGTCGGATGTCACCATCTGTAGAACATTCTAAATATGTTCTTGCGTGTTCAAAATTGGAGAGAGGCCAGTCAAAGTAAATCTTGAAGTTTATTGATCAGAAGATTCAAAAATGCAACAGCTGCTGGGTTGCCTTAGACAAAACGTCTTTACACAGAAATCAACAACAACAACCCCGGAAAAATGTTTTCCAACATATTTATAGTATTTGTCGACGTATATCTCTTCTTTCTGGTATTCGTCCAATCAGCTCTCACTCCATCGTTCTCAGAATGTCTGCAAAACATTAAATGACAACCCACACACCCCAATTCTGCCCAGCAACAACATTTTTTAAGAAGCCAGTCAATGTAATGTGTGTGTGTGTACATTTTCTCCTTTTTTGGCGTTACATTTATCTCTTCAGTTGTATGCATGTATTCTGGGACTTCAGCTGTCACCTGCTACTTCCTCTATCTTTTGCATGCTCTCGGCACCCACACACACACCATTTCCTCTTGAAGTACACTTAATATCAGCACTTAAGTTTTGCTTGATTTCACTCTCATACTGGTTATATTTTCAAGCATTGCAAGCAAGTATTAATAAGAAAACATATCAAATGTAATAGCACTTCTAAAACACATTAAAATATTCTTCAGTTCTGAGGACAGGAAATGTCCTTCTTAGCAGAGCCAAAAAATCTATTTGATTCATTGATAAAGGCACCACTATTTTCTTGATAGATGTTCCTCCTTCAGTGAACAAGACATCATTATTAAATTATTGGTTAACTTGGTAATAAAAACATACATTTTGTCACTATAAACAACAGACTTTTTAAGCAACATATTGTACATACGTGTTGGCATGAGTATGTTATCTTCTGGATCACGCAAAACTGAAAGTCTTAAAGTAATTCTTTGCACTCTTGTGCGTTGTGCCCTCTGTTGCACACTTGGTGCAGAATCGGTTCTTCTCTGAAACATTCTCAGTCTGGAACAGAACAATATATTAAAATAAATCACTTTATTAAGTAGAATTTACTTTGCATGTTTTTATTTACATTTAAATGTACATTTATTCATTTGGCAGACGCTTTTATCCAAAGCGACTTACAGGTAGTTTTTTACAGTGTCACATTACTGCAGAGCAATCAGGGGTAAGGTGTCTTTCTCAAGGACACTTCAGTCATGACCTGCTGGCACTGAGATTTGAACCTTCTGATCACAATCCCTATGCTCTGACCACCAGGAAGCAGCTGACCCTGTCACGTTTTTATATTATTATAACTATTACCACATTGAAGTCTATTATAAAATCAACCAAATAATATCTATTTCCGTTAGGTTCGTTGCAAATAACCTCCAGGGATGGCGGGAGAGGGCAACCCTTAGATATGACGACATGGCAACCACTCGCGCGAACATTCTGTCTCAACAATGTGTTCCAAACTGCGTAGTACTGAAATGTGCGCGTCTTTTAATATCTACTTCTGGCCACCTGGTGGAAGTATGTTTCCCCTTCAGTCGGTCTCTCGACGTTGTGAGAGACTGACTGGGGGTTTGATCTTGAGAACCTACCTTCTCCGAGATAATTAATTATAAAACGCCAATGGGC
Source organism: Barbatula barbatula (assembly GCF_947034865.1). NCBI lineage: Eukaryota > Metazoa > Chordata > Actinopteri > Cypriniformes > Nemacheilidae > Barbatula > Barbatula barbatula. The sequence continues at coordinate 12,890,071 of NC_136768.1, forward strand.
TTGGCGAATGGCACGCGCACACCAGTCTCCGCCCCGTGCATACGGGTATAAAGGAAGCTGGCGGCGGTCATTCACTCATCCTTTGTTCTTCGGAACCTGTGTGTTTGCTGATGCTACACGCGATACTCGACTTCGAGAAAACTTTTAACCTGCTGGATTTATGACGCGGAGCAGCGGACTTCTCCTTTCGGTGGACTTCCCCTGGGCGTTTCGGCAGAAGGCTACAGACCTTAAGAGGTAAGTCCCTCCGGCTACGAGCATGTCTCGTAGCTGTATCCTTGGGTGCGACAGACTCATCCCGGAGTCTGACGGCCATGATTCCTGTGTCACTTGCTTGGGGCTCAAGCATGCTGAGGCAGGTTTCACTGATGCGGTATGTCCCGTGTGTGCGGACATAGCAATCAGGGTGTTGCGGTCACGGTGGCTACGTGCTTTTGAGCGCTGCCACCACCCCGTCTGTTTCCCAGGCGTGTTCAGCTGCCGTTTCAGCGGGGTTGACCGCTTTTGCGAGCGGCGGGGGTGATTTAGGGACGCCGATAGATGTTGCTCCGTTAGTTTCACGCTCGCGGACCATCTATACCCCTTCACGCTCACCTGGTTCGTCCCCTACGAGCGGCAGACGGCCGTCTCATAGTGGTAAGACTTCGCATACGGATGATGACGCTATCTCTGTCGCTACGTCGGACAGCTGCCTGCTGGCATCGGATACGGAAGACTCCTCTGATCTCCTGTCATCAGGCAGTCGAGCTCCGGAGGAGACTGACGCTGAGATGTCGGCCATGCTTTCCCGGGCAGCCGCGTGCATCGGGTTGCAGGGTGTAACAACATCCTCCTCGGAACGCTCGCGGCTAGATGCGCGGTTTCGGGGGCGTGGTCAAAAGCCACGCCCCGCTCCGTTACCATTCTTCCCGGAGGTGCATGACGAGCTCGCCAAGTCCTGGAATGCGCCCCTTTCGGCGCGTTTCAGGCCGGAGGGCTCGGTGGCTGTGACTTCCCTGGTTGGTGGGGCGGCTAGAGGCTATGTTCACGTCCCCCGCGTGGAGCGTGCAGTCGCGGGCCACTTGTGCCCGCAGACAGCTGCCACTTGGGGGGGCTCGACCTAGACTCCCGTCCAGAGCATGTAAGCTCTCTTCGACACGTGTCGAAGGCTGCAGTGCTGCTGGACGAACCGCCTCCGCTCTCCACGCCATGGCGGTCCTCCGGGTTTTTCAGGCGAAAGTCCTGAAGGATTTGGACGGCGGGAAGTCCGACCCAACTCGTATGAGTGAGCTGCGTACTGCCACAGACCTCGCGCTAAGAGCGACGAAGGCCACGGCACGTGCCCTGGGTCGGTCGATGTCCAAAGTGGTGGTCCAAGAGAGGCATCTGTGGCTTAGTCTTGCGCAGGTGAGCGGCGCCCAGAACGCCCGTTCTGGATGCGCCCATCTCGCAAGCAGGGCTGCTTGGTGATACCATGGAGGACGGCAGTTCTCTGCGGTCTGGAAGCAGACTGAGGCGATCGAACAGATCCTGCCACGCCGCAACGTGCCCGCCAACAGGTCGGCATGGTCTCGGGCACAGCCTGGTTCCCAGCAGCCCTGCCCTCCCGCGGCGGCCCTCCGGTTGAGGAACCTCCCAGAGGACGACCCACCAGAGACCCCCGCGGTAGAGGGCATCTGTTCCCCGTTAGCACCCCGCCAAGAGGTCCTTTAAGCGGCCCTGACGGGACGAACCAGGGGGAGATTTTACTGGGCCCGAATCCCGGCCTTTCCAACGCCGGATCGGAGAGGGATGCTGCCTGCCGCGTTCCATCGAGTCTGGGCCCTTTTCAGGGTCCGGCGCCCACATACTCTCAAAGAGACAAATCTCCCCTGGGTTTTCCTCCACAACACTCTCGTCCAGACGGTGTATTGGATGGATCGGGCCGCCGACCGCAATCTCCCCTGGACATTGCGTCAGGCCGCCTGAAGCAGGTAAACATACAGAGCCGTCAACCTCCCGGGGGGTCCCCCCTGTGCGAGATGACCGTACTGTCAGCCACCGAACCAGCCTTCCCCGGCACGGTGAAGCAGATTGTCCCTCTGGTCCCGTTGTCGCGGTTCTTGGGCGCTTGGTAGCGCACCAGCCCGTCACACTGGATAGAGAGGACAGTCCGTCTCGGTTACTCGATCCATTTCGCCAAGCGCCCCCCCAAGTTTCGGGGCATTCTGTACACCTCGGTGCGAGGAGAGAATGCTTCCGTGCTTCTGGCGAAGGGTTGCGGTCGAACCCGTCCCTATAACCGAGATGTCGTCCGGGTTTTACAGCCCGTACTTCATCGTGCCCAAAAAGGGCGGGGGGCTGCACCCATTTTGGATCTGCGTCGCCTGAACAAGCACCTGCACACGCTGCCGTTCAGAATGCTGACGCAGAGACGCATCCTGGGCTTGGTACGTCACCAGGATTGGTTCGTGGCAATCGACCTGAAGGACGCGTACTTTCACGTCTCTATTCTCCCCCGACACCGGCCGTTCCTACGGTTCGCGTTCGAGGGAAGGGCGAATCAGTACAGGGTCCTGCCATTCGGTCTGGCCCTGTCTCCACGGGTTTTTTCCAAACTAGTGGAGACTGCCTTAGCTCCTGGCAGGGAGCAAGGCGTGCGAGTGCTAAACTATCTTGACGACTGGCTTGTCTTGGCACACTCGCGAGGTGTGTTGTGCACGCACAGGGACCTTGTGCTTCGGCACCTAGACCGACTAGGCCTCCGGGTCAACCAGGAGAAGAGCAAGCTCTCCCCCGCGCAGAGCACCTCTTACCTCGGTATGGAACTAGACTCTGTCCGTATGTCAGCACGTCTCACCAACGAGCGTGTACAGTCAGTGCTGCGCTGTCTGAGGTTGATCAGTCAGAATCCCTTGACGCCGCTGAAAATTTTCAGAGGCTCCTGGGGCACATGGTGTCCTCGACGGGGGTAATCCCTCTCGGGTTGATGCACATGCGGCCGCTTCAGCACTGGCTACAGAGTCGGGTTCCATGGACAGCGTGGCACGCCTGCACCAGGCGGATTACGGTAACGCCTCAGTGCCTTCGCACTCTCTTACCCTGGTCAGACTTGACCTTTCTCCGAGCGGGGGTTCCGCTCGGACAGGTTTCGAGGCGTGCCGTGGTAACGGCAGACGCCTCCCTGCAAGGGTGGGGTGCGGTGTGCAAGTGGGCACGCAGTATAGGGTCGGTGGACAGGTCCCCGACTGCGTTGGCATATCAACTGCCTAGAGTTGCTGGCAGTCCTTCTGGCACTGAGGAGGCTCCAGCCCCTCGTGCAGGACAAACACGTGCTAGTCCGGGTGGACAGCACGACTGCCGTGGCGTACATCAATCGCAAGGCGGCCTACGCTCACCGCAGTTATCACAACTCGCCCGACGCCTCCTCCTTTGGAGTCAGCAGGTGAAATCCCTGCGGGCCACGTTTCTTCCGGGCAACCTGAGCCAGACAGCCGATGCGCTCTCTCGACAGTGTACTCCCCGCTGAGAGTGGCGACTCCATCCCCGTGCAGCCCGGCTCATGTGGGAAGCGGTTCGGCAGGCACAGGTGGACCTGTTGCCTCCCCGGACTCCACCCATTACCCGCTATGGTATTCCCAGACCGAGGGTCCCCTCGGCACGGATGCCCTAGCACACAGCTGGCCGCGGGACAAGCGGAAGTACGCCTTCCCCCCCAGTGAGCCTCCTTGCACAGGTCCTGTGCAAGGTCAGGGAAAAGGGGCATCAGGTTCTGGTGAGTGGCGCCATACTGCCCCAACCAGACCTGGCTCTCGGATCTGGTAGATCTGACGACGGCCTCCCCTGGCCCATTCCCCTGACGAAGGACCTTCCGTTGCAGGGGAAGGGCACGTTGTGGCACCCCAATGCAGGCCTCTGGAACCTCCATGCCTGGCCCCTGGACGGGACGAGGGCTTGCCCGTTAGCGGTCCGGGAGACTGTCTTACAGGCTAGAGCCCCGCCTCTAGGCGGTTATACGCTTATAGTGGCGCCAAATTGTCCTGGTGTTCTCCCCGGGAGGAGAACCCGCGGAGTTGCCTGATCGGATCAGTGCTGACCTGCAGGTAAGTATCCCCGTCAGCACATCCTGGTCACCAGGTTCCTCAGGAGCGCGAGAAGGGTGGATCCACCTTGGCCGCGCTCCGTACCCTCTTGGGACCCTAATGTGGTCCTACAGGGCCTTGGTACGGCCCTGGTGAGCCCCTTAGAATTGCCAATCTTCCTCAGTTGGATGAAAGATGCACTCTTTGTGGCGCTCACCTCCTTCAAGAGGGTGGGGGACCTACAGGCATTCTCTGTGTCCCAAAGGTGCCTGGAACTCGGGATCGGTATTCTCACGTCCTGAGATCCTGTCCCGACGACGTGCCCAAGCTTCCCACTACTCCCTTCCGGGACCAGGTGGTGAACCTGCAGGCGCTCCCCTCCGGAGAGGAAGACCCAACCTTTTTATGTGTTGTGTCCAGTACGCGCGCTGCGCCTCGGTCTGGACCGAACACAGAGCCGCAGAAGCTCTGAGCAGCTCTTTGTCTGTTCTGGGAGACAGCACCCGGGGGGGGGCTGTCTCCAAACAGAGGTGGCGCACTGGGTACCAATCCCAGGATCGCCGTGCTCGCTGGCAGTGAGAGCCCACTCCACTCGTGGGCACTGGCAGGGCGCCTCTCTGGCAGACATTGTAGAACTGCGGGTTGGGCTACGCCCAGTACCTTCACGAGGTTTTACAATCTCCACGTGGAACCAGTTGCAGCACATGCCCTTAAACGCCGCCAACGTTTAGGGTGGGCTCCTGGTTTGGGCGTACGCCTGCGAAAGCGCCTTCTCCCCTCACCAGGTGAGACTAGTGCGCTATTGTAGCCTACCTACTTTCCCCTCTCGGGCGAAGTATAGGCATTCCATCCATCACTAAGCATTGCACTTGGTAACAGACTGAGCGGAGCCGTCTGTTAGAACCAGGTCCGTTATAGGTAGAGTCATCCCTGCTCAGGCAGACCCCTGTATTAGGACTAGTGCCCCATACGTAGTGACTCCCCACTGGGTCGTCCCGTGTGTTGAATTCCTCACTCAGGATTTCCCGATTGGTGAATCTGTGACCTCCCCGCCGGTGGTAATCCCACCTGGATTGTCCCCTATTCGGGCTAACACCTTTCCGCATGTTGTTCTCCCCGCCGGGGAGACCATGTCATGTCTCCACATGTACCTCCCCTCCGGGTAGGATGTGGCCTCCGTAACACACTCTTCTAAGAGGAGAGCAGTGTTTCCCCAGTGTTCGGCTCCGGACAGCTCCGCTACTAGAGGCGTACGCCACTGTCCGTGAGGCCGTCAGTAGAGGGTTCTCAGTATGACCAATACTATATGACTGGAAGATTACGTCTCGCGGTAGCACTCTTGTGACTCGCTAGCCCAGTCAGGGTCGCTCCGCTAGAGGTCGTGATATCGGTGCAAGCGCTGTGGCGTTTAAGATTGATCCCCAGTCAGTCTCTCACAACGTCGAGAGACCGACTGAAGGGAAACGTCTCGGTTACGTCTGTAACCTCGGTTCCCTGATGGAGGGAACGAGACGTTGTGACTTCATGCCACAACGCTGCACCGAATCACTGCAGTGAACGGGAGTGCCCTCTCAGGTTCCTCAGTACAAAGGGTGAGTGAATGACCGCCGCCATCTTCCTTTATACCCGTATGCACGGGGCGGAGACTGGTGTGCGCGTGCCATTCGCCAAGCCCATTGGCGTTTTATAATTAATTATCTCGGAGAAGGTAGGTTCTCAAGATCAAACCCCCAGTCAGTCTCTCACAACGTCTCGTTCCCTCCATCAGGGAACCGAGGTTACAGACGTAACCGAGACGTTTTCCTGAATACGATGGTAACTACATCGAGTGCAAACCCTTGCAGTGTTGGAAACTTCAGCATTTCATTTCTAAGGTGATTTCAGATCACTGCAACTTTCTGAAGATTTGCGTGGCTTTCAACCGATCGGCGGGCTTCATTTAAGCTTTGGACACTCCTGAAACATATGTGGACATAAATACAAAGCTTGTATCTTGGTACTGACTAAATTTCATCGAAATCCATAGAGGAGAAAGTACTTTACTAAATCGTGGAAATTGGGTAGTCACATTTGTGGCGGGTAGATTAGCGATTGTAAAAAAACATCCTCTGTATTTAATAATACGCATTTTCGATCAAATGACTTCTATTGTAGTTAATGTTAACTATTTTAATATATTCCCCTTTATGATATTTCGCAATCCTCAACTGATTTTCACAATTTAGGTGTCGTCGTAAAGGGAATTTTCAGCTCTGTCTAGAAATGTGATCCATTTTGAGTTTAGGGGTGTTTGGAAATTTTATCATCATACCTACAACCCCTGCTATCGAATGGAATTTTCTATAATCATAAACGTACTGATACTATGTCACTGTAAACATACAATTAAATTGTTTATTGTTTTTAGTAATACACTATACTTAACTAACAGCCATATGAAATATGAACAAAAATAAATGTTGATTACTTTTACGTTACATTATCCAAGACTAATACAGTGCTAATGTCACATAGAACTTGGTTCGGTGATTACAATAAGGGTAATGAAGTGAACGTACAGCATTTTTACTTATAGTTATAGCAAATAAATTACGAATGACCAAATTTAGATAAAGACGAAATTATACATACCTGTCAACTAATGTGTCATCATTTTCATTTCGTGAATTTGCAAGGGCATTGTCAGCAGCAATGTTAAATCGTCGTGCTAAATCAAAGATGCGATCTCTTCGGGAGTTCATCTTGATTAATCTTAACTTGTCTGTGGGGGTTGGGGAAAAGGTAGAGCCCACGCTTTTTTGAACAGTTCGTTTTAAAGTGACCAACTCACCGCTTCAAATTTTTGTTCATAATTTCATATTATACTTTTATTGTTTGAATGGCAACTAGTGCTTAAATGGTCGACTATGTTCCAGAAAGCGAATAAAAACATAAAAATAAATACTAAATATACAAATTGATTTTACGCGGTGCGTGTGGGTTGCAGCCCAGAGTCCTGAACTCTAGGGGGAAACCGTTAAAAGTGCATTCCCTTTCGAGGGAACTCTACACTGCGTCAATGTTGACACTTTGGGGAACGCCAGCAGCGTGACGCATTTGAATACGTTGTGTGAAACTAATCTCGCGACTTATCGTCGCGCCGCGATTTATCGTCGCGCCGCGATGACGTCACGAGTGACGCGCGGCACCGGAAGGTATACATAGGAAGCGGACGCAATGCAAATCAGCTTCTGCCATTTCAGCAAAGCGCTCTGTGTGTGTGAAGTTTATTGTCTGTTTGTTTACGACGTTGTCTAGATTGTTTATTGAAAACTTTATTAGAAATGAGTAGACAAAAGACCTTTAAGCCATGTGTTTCCCCTTGTCCTCGTTTTATTACGGGTGGGGATACACATGAACTCTGTGTTGAGTGTTTGGGATTTGAGCATGCTAAGGCAGCTCTTAAGGGGGATCCCTGTGAACATTGTTTGTGGCTATCACTGAGAACACTCAACTCTCGTGCTGCTTTGTTTGATGAGTCAGGCAAAATTCGCCAGCCTCACGGATCGGGACCCGCCACTGCCGAGGCAGCGCGGCGTCTCCGTTCGTGGGGCTGGCAGATGGATGTATATGAGGGTGCTGAGACGGCTTCGGCCTTTTCTCAACCCCCCAGTTCCATTTCCTCTGGAAGGGATACGGGAGCCCGCTTGGCGGCTTCTCCCGCCCCATCCAGAAGCCCAATGCACTGCTCTAGCTCTGAGGAGTTAGAGAGTGTTGGATTTCATACACGAGATATAGATGGGCCCAATGAAACTCCCCTTTCCCCTGGGTATGAGGAGTTGTTAGAGGTTGTTGACCGGGCGGTAGCCAGACTTGGCATTGACTGGCCCACAGAGCAACAAGAAGTTTTGTCTGTCAGTAAATTGGATGAACGATTCTTGGAAAAACGAGTACAACCTCAGCGTCGGGGGTTGCCATTTTTCCCTGATTTGCATTCAGAGGTGTCCAAATCGTGGAAAAAACCATACTCATCTCACATATCTTCCACATCCACAAATTTTTCTAATGTGTTAGGTGCTAGAGATAAGGGGTATGGCATGATGCCAAGGGTAGAAGAGACGTTGGCCGTTTATCTTTCACCAGATTCGGCATCATCTTTGAAATCCCCGACATTGCCCTCCAAACCATGTAGAGTCACGTCTAATTTGGTAGGCAAGGCGTATATGCCTTCAGGTCGGGCTGGATCATGCCTACACACCATGGGTCTCTTGCAGGCATACCAGGCCGACTTGCTGGGGGATATTAAAGAGGGCGAGGTAATAGATCCAAGTCTGCTCAACGAGTTGAGAACAGCAGCAGATCTTACTCTTCGGGCCACTAAGGAGACAGCCCAAGCTGTTGGGCGCTCCATGTCAGCACTGGTAGCCACAGAGAGACACCTGTGGGTAAATCAATCAGGCATTAAAGAGAAGGATAAAACTGTGCTGCTAGATGCACCTCTCTCCTCCGAAGAACCTTTGGTGGTGCGGTTGAGATAGTAGTTGACCGACCCTGTTTGGCTTCCGAGATCAGACAAGAGCGGGCGTGCTCAGGGTGGTGTGGCCGTAAGCAAAAGATGTGCTACCAAGCTCAACTCATAAAGAAAGCAGCCATAAGTCCACTTTGTGTTAAAGCTTACAGCACCTGGTATAGTGGAGCGGCTAAGTGCTTATGTTTGGCAGAATCGTTCAGTTTATGATACAAGCGTGAAAATTGGCATGAGCAGTCTCCATGGGTCACTTGACAAGAAAATTGTCCGAGCCACTTGAAATTTCAAGATGGCGGCCATTTTTTCAAGATGGCCGACACCTTAGTGGAGCAGTTAAGTGATATAGTGGTTTATTTGGTGATACAAGCATGAAAATTGGCATGAGCAGTCTCTGTGGGTCACTTGACAATAAGCCACCCACAGCTACTTGAAATTTCAAGATGGCGGCCATTTTTCAAGATGGCCGACACCTTAGTGGAGCAGTTAAGTGATATAGTGGTTTATTTGGTGATACAAGCATGAAAATTGGCATCCGCAGTCTCTGTGGGTCACTTGACAATAAGCCACCCACAGCTACTTGAAATTTCAAGATGGCGGCCATTTTTCAAGATGGCCACCACCTTAGTGGAGCAATTAGGCTTAAGAAATCATTTAGTTGGTGATACAAGCATGAAAATTGCCATGAGCTGTCTCAAAGGGTCATTTGACAGGAAACCGCCCATACAGCAACATAGAATTTCAAGATGGCAGCAATTTTTCAGGATTTCTGCCGCCCACCATGTGGATCTTGAAATGATACATTTTCTCATAGAAATGTATTGGTTTCCTCAAAAGACTCTGTCAAGAGAGGTAGTTTGACTGTGTTTTGTCTGACTCCTCACCCATGACCTGTCCAGTTTGGTAAAGCCTGTCAGGAGTTGCCTCCCACTGGCATAGCTCTCAGGGTTCATTGAGGTACACAAGCTCCCTTACCACGACAAGGTAACAGTCACAAGGGAGTTTTTTTTGTTTTTTTTTGTTTTTTTTAAACTAACAGTTATTAAACATGTCAAATTAATACTGAGAGGTGGGGAAACAAAAATAAGATTAATCAATTAGCACAGTTGTGGTGCTGAACGGACAGTGCACCAAACAAAAAATTGAGCAATACTGAATGTCAATAAGAACAGATCCAGAGGCAACAGCGACTCTGGCTGACACAGCCATGGAACCATGACAAACAGAAAGTATCTCAAACAATACTAAGGAACTAAACAGAAAATGTCACAGAGATAGTCTGGTGACAAAATAAAACATGTTGCGCCGATGTGGCGAGGGGAAGCCGAGCCATAGGCCTACACCAGAAAACATAGAGGACTAACACTGGCAAAAGAAACATGCAAATAGGTTCTAGCAGGGGCAACTACACAAGCATGTGCAACTGAGTCCATATCTGAAGCACTTACACCTTCCAGTACATGCCTTGTTGCACCCACATTTGGTCAACTCCCAACAACTCTCTGCAATAGGTGGAAGTGGAGTCCAGAAGACTTTCCACTCTTCGTCCATTTTAACCCATCCCCAGTCGGATGGGCTCGGCATTTGTGGATGTCGCTTCAATGCCTGTCCCCACACGTATCCAGCCTCATAAGAAGCACATTTGGCATGCTCTTTGAGTGCTGCTTGAGTTGGTGGGATCAAGTCATATTGTCTTTGCTTTCTGGCAAAGAGATCAAGCCTGGCCTCGTTCACAGTGGTGACATCGCTGGACCTGTCATACATTAGCACAACAAATCTCTCCAAAGCTTGCAAGTCACTATCCTCCACTGCAAAGGGACATTTGCTGAGTCTTGCAAATGTGTTTGAGACCTCATCACAAACGTCCCATGTATTCCAGGCAGACTTCTTTGATTTGCCATGGAAGGATGACACAATGTCACAACCACTGAAGGCATGGAAGAAGAGGATACCACGTGTTTTCTCTGGTCCTATGGCTGAAACCACCTCATGTATAGGGATCCATCTTGTCTTCTCTCCTTTGCCAAACGTCACCCACATTTTCTCCAGGCCAAGTTGCATCAAAGACGGCATAACAGAAGTGGCTATGATTAAAATGTCTGTGTCATTGGCATCAATCATCAGGGATTTGTGTCCTTGTTTCACTGCATGCTGGGCATGAAGGAAAATACGCGTGTCTGCCTCTTCATGACTACACGGGGCTACTGCATCCAGGTTAGTAGTTTGGTTGCTAACAGCATCTCCACAATGACTATATTGGCTGTTTTCATTTCTGTTACTTTATCAGCAATGAAATGGAATAATTCCTGCTTGTTGTTTTCATCCCGTAGGAAGCTTTGCCAGTTTGACGGAGTTTTGCCTGTGCCCGTTACTCTCCTTCTGATTGCTTTTCCCCGTTTTGACCTTGCCTCAGACTTCAGACTGGACTTCCAGTAAACATCGAACACAATGTCCGTCCGCTTGTATGTATGGCTGTATGTCTCTATTCTTGGAAGTATGTCATTTATTGCATATTCATCAAACGTCTTGCTTGAACGTGGTGGCAGTGTATTCACCATAGCTGATCCATCCACTATAAGAACATCTGTTTCTGGCTTTTTTTCTGGCAATGTCACTTTCGCTTGTAGTATTGAGTATTTTCTTTGAGTATATTTCAGTATCTTTAACGCATATCCTTGCATATCCTTAACCACAATGATATATCTTCATTTATGCATGCATTTGAATATTAATAACACTTTTTATTATTAAACTTTTTATCAGTAATGAAGCATTAAGAAGTATTCATAGGAACAATAGAATAGACTATTAGATATTAGTTATCAGCGATATAATCAAGAAACCATATTTAACCACATTTAGGTCAAGATGATTGTAGGCAAGTGACTAAACTTAATGTTACAATCAGTATACCAGTTTAATGATTATTTACATAAAATACTTATATAGCATGTTTAAAGAATACTTTTCAACGTTTTACAACAATATAAAGTCCAGTGATGTCTGTAAGGCCTAAGGTTCGAATAAAGTTTAGAGAATGACATGCATAAAACACTTTTTACATAGAGCACCTGCACACACTCCCGACACATTCTTGAAGACAAATTTAATTAAATATAACTTGTGGCCTCATTGATGCGCTAGAAAACATTACTATATCAAAAACATAAGGACAGTTTTAATAAAACCCTGTCTTATGCTAAAGGACAACTCATGAGTTATTGCATAGGGTCAGAGATGCATTATGAGTTCACCAAGTCATTTTGCCGGAAAAGAACCGGAAAAGTGTTCAAATATGGGCACATTATTATTTGTCCATGTGCCAACCAAGATTCCACAATTAAAAACGAGTCCTGTTGCCTGGGATTTATTGGTGGCAGAAACAGAGTTATTGGTCATCAAAAATAAGAGATAACGGGAACTTACCTGATTGGTGAGCAGACAAACCCCCCTGCACAAGTTTTACTATAACTATAGGCTTGAAAACACTGTATTTTCAGATGCTTTGGGAAGATCTCACTTTGTTTGATTCGAACAAATAAAGTTTACTTTTTGACACCTGGACCTTCTTTGTTTGAGCAATTTTTTGAAACTACAAGATCAATTTTTCTACAACAGTAGTAAATCAGCCAGGTGTGATTTGGTACACGTGTGGAGTTTCCCTCCATCACTGAGAGAGGCGGGAGCTGATTGGTTCTCATGCATGAAGAACTCTTGTAAGTCACACTGCCCGTTCTGGCAAGAGATGAATAGTCGGGAGAAAAGTTGGTAGTCACCCTTAAGTTTCATCATCTTGGAGTTTGTTCCACTGACAACTGGCTTGTGCTTGAAGAAAGTTACCATATTCTTCTTGATAGGCTTGTAGAAAGAGCATGGACTGTCAAGGCTCTGTAGATCTGTCACAAAAGACTTGAACTGTTCTTTGCCTTGTTGGTGATGTACTGCTATCAGCTCAGCTGAACTGACATCAACAATGTCCTTTGTGTCCAACACAAGCAGATCATCTGATTCTTCCATGAAAGGGTTACCCATTTCCCGCATCACTGATGTGAGTCGTTTCACTTTCTCAAAAAATGCTTTTTGAGCAACCTCTGTTTGTTCATGGTGATGATTACCTTTCTTCACATCTTTAGCTCCTGACACAGCTTCATAGTTCGCAACTAGACGGCTCACTTCTGGACCTGCTAACATCCATCTTCGAAGTGCCGATGGGTTCTCTGTCAGCCCGACTGCTCCCCCATCACCTTTGACCACAGCATTGAGCCATTCATGAGCCTGATCAATTGCTACTGCAGAGAAAGCCCTATCTGACTTATGTACTACAAAGGACACATCATGTCTCGAAGGTGTATTGGAAGCCATCGAGCATAATTTACATTGTTGTTGGCAAAAAAGTATGGGACAAGTTCTAACAGTGACTCACGGTACAGTCTGAAGTTACCTTCTCGAAATGATCGGATCAAAATGAGAATGGTCAGCTCCATCCTATAAATGAGAAACCAGAACTTGAACTGTGGACTCTTCTGCTCTGTGCACCACACCTCAAAAGTGGTGTTAGTGTTGTCCGGTGTCTCCTCCTTGTACGCATTGTATGCATCTTTCATGAGCTCATACAGACTGCATACTGTTATCTGATGTGCATACCGTGTTCTAGTTACACTTGATGCTGAAAGAAATGAATCTGCTGTACCAGGTGAGGCTACCCCAGCCTCAACGAGAGCACTAGTCCATCCACTGTCTTTGAGTAGCGTTCCGATAGATTTAAACGCTGTCATTTCAATATGTAGACCTCCAAACATGATCACATATTTGTCTTCTCCATATTGCTCTGGCCAGTGCCATTGGATCTGCTTTGCAAGAGCATATAGTGGCTGGTCAGCAGCTATGACTGGCGTTTGTCCTGGATTCAGGAATGCTACTGTATCCCTAACTTTGTCCATAACATGTTTTATTGTTGCGACAGAGTGGGCCTGGTCTCGGAAGAGGGGAAGCAGTGATGTAATGCTGACATTAAAACCCTGGCTCCTCCTTTGGGATGCATGGTAGGCTGACCATGTTATAGTGGAAGAAGCATTGACTTCTTGGGTTAGGCTAACCTTCTCCAGCCATTCATACTCGGGTGCAAAGTTTCTGCTGAATACAATGAGGTCTGGCAATGGTAGGTTGGCTACAGTACGGGGCTCTGGGTTTTTCTTATTGAAAAAAGCTGGTTGGATGTTAGAGAAGGATTCAGGAATCTCAGGAACCTTTTTTGGTCTGATATCTGAAAGGTGGAGTGGTGGCCTTATCTGGCCGCCATTGTTAAGGGTTGGATGTTGAAACATGGACACACTTGTACCATGAAAGGAGGTATTTGCTGTTGTTGCTGTGGGATTATGGTCAATGTTGTCCATAGCAGATGTGGTGAAGAGTCCCTTTCGCAGAATCGGTGGGCATACAACCCCATCTACAACATATTGGTTCACTACAGATTCTCCTAGCAGTGCAGAAACATCCAACACCCTGTCATATGAGATGCTAATTCCATTCTCATGAAGCATATCAATAAGTTGGCGTTTTCGTGTCTTTGCATACACCGCCATCCCGATGTATACAGCAAATGGAGTTTCGCGGCCTAATGAGTGTCTGTTGTGTGCTGCATCATCTTTGCACTTAGAGTAGCAATTGTATTGCAATAACTGTGCAATTGCAATGTCTGATTTGAATACCCCATGATTCAAATGTGACTTGATATCTACACCATGTTCAATGTTGCAGATGAACTGAAGAAGGGTTGGTGGAACAGATTCTTCAACAAATCCCTCATGGAATTTGTTGTCAAACTTTATCTTGTGATTAAGCATCTCTCTACGTATGATGCTGGCAGCCTTGGCTAAGTGAATGGCTTCAGCTGTGCTGTATTTGCTTACATCAGAAAGAACAGAGCTGATGTCCTTCTTGAATGCAAGCAGTATATCACGTCCTGCCTTGTGTTCTTCTAGCTCAGGTATGCTAGAAAGTAGCTGCTCCTTCAGTCTGGTTGAATTCACATCTGGTGATTCGATACCAAGTTGCTGCAGTCGTTGTTTGTAGAGAGAGGCTAGATCTGCAAGCTTAAATATAACTGGATCTGTGCCGTCACTTGTGGTCTTCATGTCCGTGATATAGATGACAAGTTCTGAACAAATAGAGGGATACCAGTCAAAAGCTGAGCTTTTGAGGCTCTGCTCTTGCTTGATGGCATTGAGATGGTCTCGCTCTCTGTTGTACAGTCCAACGAGACAGGCAGGGTGGTATTTAAATTCCTGTGCAACAACATCACCAACAATAAGCTTTGCAAGGAGCTTCATGTCGCTTAGATTCCTGGCACATTCATTGACTCTTTCATTAAGTTTCATCGTCATTGCTTCTCGTAAGGGGGACATTGCACTCTCATCTTCACATATAAAGCACAAAGCTTTCGAGGGCTGGGATCCTCTTGGCCTCTTGACATGGATATCTTTGGTATCTTCAGTGTCTTTAGCAGCAGTAGATGCTCTCTTTTGGGCCCTTTCCAGCTTTGTGTTATTGAACATAAGTTTACAGCTTGAATAATATTTTGCTCTGTTTCTTGTCAATGTGTTTTCTATGCCATCACCTTCATCTAGTCTGGTTGGACTAAGTAAGATAGGCAGAGCATTGATCTTATGAAATAATGGAACATTTCTTGCAATGGTATCATAACCAGTACGATCATGCTCTCTGTTGAATAAACTCGGATGAATGAGTTTTTCCTTGGTGTCCTGCTGACAAATGAAACATCTGTCCCAGTTAGTTTTCTCAACTGTGATGATGGCTTCTGCCATGTCTGCAGCAAATGTATAGGCAGAGGCCGAGGGTTTATCCTTTTACCACCTTTACCAAGCACTTTGATGTATGGGATACAACTAAGTTCATGCCTTAACCCTACACTTAGTCCGATCGTTCATCCAATGCCATTTATATCCCGTGCGATCTGTACACCATCCGGTTAACTTAAACCCCATTAACCTTGGCTCGGCTCTCCCGCGCTGGCACAACCTGTCAATTCAGGTGCGGCTATCTAACTGTTTTGGGGTAGATTAGACAGCATTTGGGATACTAACTTTACAATTAGCTGACATTGAACCCCACTCTGAGTTTAACAGCAGTGATATATCACCAGTGTGCCCTGGTAGTGCAGATATTCACTCTTGTCTAATCTATCTATAATCAACACATCAACACAACTGTATTTTGATTCATTAAAAGTTGTTCTTTAGAATAATCTAAAACATATATAATAAAATGACACCAAATCGTCCTTAATGAAAAAAAACACAATACATTTCTATCGGAAAATTGATCTTTTGAGAATCCAGGGGTCGGCCATCTTAAAAATAGAAATTTCAAGTGGCTGAGAGTGTTTTCTTGTCAAGCAACCCTGAGAGACTGCTCATACCAATTTGCATGTTTATGTCACTAACTAAACAATTATATCGCTTAACTGCTCCATTTAGGTGTCGGCCATCTTGAAAAATGGCCGCCATCTTGGAATTTCAAGTAGCTGTGGGTGGCTTATTGTCAAGTGACCCACAGAGACTGCTCATGCCAATTTTCATGCTTGTATCACCAAATAAACCACTATATCACTTAACTGCTCCACTAAGGTGTCGGCCATCTTGAAAAATGGCCGCCATCTTGAAATTTCAAGTAGCTGTGGGTGGCTTATTGTCAAGTGACCCACAGAGACTGCTCATGCCAATTTTCATGCTTGTATCACCAATTAAACCACTATATCACTTAACTGCTCCACTAAGGTGTCGGCCATCTTGAAAAATGGCCGCCATCTTGAAATTTCAAGTGGCTCGGACAATTTTCTTGTCAAGTGACCCATGGAGACTGCTCATGCCAATTTTCACGCTTGTATCATAAACTGAACGATTATATCACTTAGCCGCTCCACTAGTATTCCGAGGTGGTCTCCCATCGAAGTACTGACCAGGCCCAACCCTGCTTGGCTTCCGAGATCTGACGAGAGCGGGAGTGTTGAGGTTGGTGTGGCCGTAAGCAAAATCTTTGCGTCCAAGCTCGACGCATAAATAAAGCAGCCATAAGGCCACTTTGGGTTAAAGCTTACAGCACCTGGTATTCCCAGGTGGACTCCCATCCAAGTACTCACCAGGCCCGACCCTGCTTGGCTTCCGAGATCAGACAAGAGCGGGCGTGCTCAGGGCGGTGTGGCCGTAAGCAAAAGCTGTGCCAGCAATCTCTACCCATAAAGAAAGCAGCCATAAGGCCACTTTGGGTTAAAGCTTACAGCACCTGATAGTCCCAGGCGGTCTCCCTTTCAAGTACTGACCAAGCCCGACCTTGCTTGGCTTCCGAGGTCTGATGAGAGCGGGCATGCTCAGGGTGGTGTGGCCGTATGCAAAATCTGTGCGTCCAAGCTCGACACATAAAGAAAGCAGCCATGAGACCACTTTGGGATAAAGCTTAAAGCACCTGGTATGCCCAGGTGGTCTCCCATCCAAGAACTGACCAGGCCCTACCCTGCTTGGCTTCCGAGATCAGACGAGAGGGGGCGTGCTCAGGGTGGTGTGGCCGTAAGAAAAAGATGTGCTACCAAGCTCGACGCATAAAGAAAGCAGCCATAAGACCACTTTGGGTTAAAGCTTACAGCACCTGGTATTCCGAGGTGGTCTCCCATCCAAGTACTGACCAGGCCCGACCCTGCTTGGCTTCCGAGATCAGACGAGAGGGGGCGTGCTCAGGGCGGTGTGGCCGCAAGCAAAAGATGTGCTACCAAGCTCGACGCATAAAGAAAGCAGCCATAAGACCACTTTGGGTTAAAGCTTACAGCACCTGGGATTCCCAGGCGGTCTCCCATCCAAGTACTGACCAGGCCCGACCCTGCTAGGCTTCCGAGATCAGGCGTGCTCAGGGTGGTGTGGCCGTAAGCAAAATCTGTGCGTCCAAGCTCGACATATAAAGAAAGCAGCCATAAGGCCACTTTGGGTTAAAGCTTACAGCACCTGATATTACCAGGGGGTCTCCCATCCAAGTACTGACCAGGCCCGACCCTGCTAGGCTTCCGAGATCAGGCGTGCTCAGGGTGGTGTGGCCGTAAGCAAAATCTGTGCGTCCAAGCTCGACACATAAAGAAAGCAGCCATAAGGCCACTTTCGGTTAAAGCTTACAGCACCTGGTATTCCCAGGGGTCTCCCATCCAAGTACTGACCAGGCACGACCCTGATTGGCTTACGAGATCAGGCGTGCTCAGGGTTCCGATCTTTTTGCATGTCACACGGGACGATGGGAATGGCTAACACGTCAATATCCGTCTTCCTACGCTATCTGCATGTCTTTGACACCCCTATCTCGAGTCCGAACGAGATGGTCTTGGTGAGCAAGTGCACGAGATGACTGTGATGAGGATTTCGAGTGCTTTTATCTCAAGCGCATTCTCTTTGCATTTTCTGCATGCTATGTGGATATGTCGATCGGGGGGTCTAGACGAGTCATGGGATGCGGTTTGGGGGCTGCGGAACCTTCCTGTGAAAAGCCCGCCTGCAATTTACGGACATGCTTTGCAGTAGCGGCTTCGCGGACACGCTTCGATCACATTGATTTTCGAGTATGTCTGTCATCGGCGGCCCTGACGGAAGCCCCTGCGACGGCGTTATCCTGCGACAACGTTTAGAGGTCGTAAAGGCCAAAGAAAACCTGCATGTCCGCGAACACGTACTGGGATAAATGCGACGCGGGCCTTCTCCCGTGCCGCTCCATAAGGTCGCTCGGTTCTGTAATGCGGACCTTTCGTCATGCGTCCCGGTGTCGTCCGCATGTCGAATGCGCGCGCATCGTGAGCGTCCCCGTACCCAGTTGTGAACCCTAATCTTAACCCTACCATGCGCGCGCAGGCTAAACCATGCAGCGCTTGCGCATGCGCTTTCGATATGTTGCGGGGCGGCCTGCGCATAGACAGTGAGGGAAAAATTTGCATTCGTACGACTTTCCTACAAAGAACCCACAAGCAATTTATTTACATTGCTCTTTTTGTGGACTATTCAGCAGAAGCCCATTTATTTCAATGGCCACTCTTTTTGATTGCGCGTGGGAGGCTCCCCGCGTGGCTACGCAGTATTCTTTCGGCCCAAACTTGACATATGTGTAGCGTCACTGTCCCGACATGCGACAGAAAATGTCCCGCGCAGTTGCGAACGCGTTAAAGGTCAAGAGGTCAGTGAACAGACCCTTGAATAATGATCTGAAGTGGTAAAATGACTAAGTGTGAATGGGAAGCTCTTTGAGGTGTTGCATGTTGCGCTTTGGTCGCATGCGCCCGAGATTTACGCATGTCGACGGGGGGCCCAGTCGCACCGGCGTGTGCGTCTTTGCAACCCTGGGGTCTTCTGGGGGATTACTGCGACGATCCCACATGCAATTTATTTCCATTGCTCTTTTTGTGGACCATTCAACTGAAGCCCATTCATTTCAATGGTCACTCTGTTTGATTGCGCGTGTGACGCTCCCCGCGTGGCTACGCAGTATTCTTTCGGCCCGAACTCGACATATGTGTAGCCTCACTGTCCCGACATGCGACAGACAATGTCCCGTGCAGTTGTGAATGCGTTAAAGGTCAAGAGGTCAGTGAACAGACCCTTGAATAATGATCTGAAGTGGTAAAATGACTAAGTGTGAATGGGAAGCTCTTTGAGGTGTTGCATGTTGCGCTTTGGTCGCATGCGCCCGAGATTTACGCATGTCGACGGGGGGGCCCAGTCGCACCGGCGTGTGCGTCTTTGCAACCCTGGGGTCTTCTGGGAGATTACTGCGACGATCCCACATGCAATTTATTTCCATTGCTCTTTTTGTGGACCATTCAACTGAAGCCCATTCATTTCAATGGTCACTCTGTTTGATTGCGCGTGTGACGCTCCCCGCGTGGCTACGCAGTATTCTTTCGGCCCGAACTCGACATATGTGTAGCCTCACTGTCCCGACATGCGACAGACAATGTCCCGTGCAGTTGTGAATGCGTTAAAGGTCAAGAGGTCATTGAACAGACTTTTGAATAATGATCTGAAGTGGTAAAATGACTAAGTGTGAATGGGAAGCATTTAGAGGTGTTGCATGTTGTGCTTTGGTCGCATGCGCCCGAGATTTACGCATGTCGACGGGGGGGCCCAGTCACACCAACGTGTGCGTTTTTGCCCTCCTGGGGTCTTCTGGGGTATTACTGCGACGATCCCATGTGCAATTTATTTCCATTGCGCTTTTTGTGGCCTACTCAACGGAAGCCCATTCATTTCAATGGCCACTCTTTCCGATTGCACGTGGGCGGCTCTCCGCGCGCCTCCGCAGTTTGCTGTCGGGTCGAGCTGAACGTATGCTTACCGTCACTGTCCCGACATGTGACGGACAAAGTGTGGTGAAGTTGCGACCGCATTTAAAGTGCATGCGCCATTCTGACCTTGTTAATCATTTGCTGGGCACAATAGTTGTTTGACATAAACTGATTGTCGGCAGAATAGTGGGTTCGTGGTCACATATACTTACTGTAGTGGCAGATGTGCAGAATGGTGGCCTTATGGTCAACTGCCTTTGCTGTAAACTGATGTTGGGCAGAATAGTGGCCTTATGGTCAACTGCCTTTGCTGTAAACTGATGTTGGGCACATAAGTGGCCATATGGTCAACTGCTCTTGACATAAACTGATTGTGGGCAGAATATTGTTTTCTTGGACACTTTTATACTGTAGTGGCAAATGGGCAGGATAGTGGTTTCGTGGACTTCTTAACAGAAAGGTGCACCGAGGTAAAACTTGTTTTACGGTGCACGGGGCGACGTCTGGATCGAGTGTGGGTCACTTCCGGAAAGGAATACTGATGACCACGAAGCCATTATGTCCGTAGAATGGGATTAATCTAAACTGGGACATCCGTATCTCTGCTCCGCGGTGGGCTGCGGCGTCGAAACGCGCGTACCTGTTCACGCCTCGACTCACTCCTCTGGGAACGCAAGTTTGAATAAGATCCGAGAAAGTCGAACATTTTCGCCGGAAAAACTCAAAGGGAGTTTTTTCGGCGAAAATTTGCAACTCGCTCAGATCTTTTCCAAACTCGGGATCCCGAAGCAGCGGGTCGAGGCGTGGACAGGAACGCACGTCTCCAGATCCTGAACCGCCGCGGAGCAGAGATACGCAGGACCCACTTCTGGTTTATCCCATTGTACGATATAATGGTTTCACGGACGTCGCAATTTCGAGTCGGAAAAGCGTCCGTCGCACTGCCGTGGGAATGCCGATCAACGTAATACGTTTCTCGACCCTCTGGGATGCATTTTCGCGAATGGGCAGAATAATGGTTTCGTGGACACATAGCTTTTGTAGTGCCAAATGGGCAGAATAGTGGGTTCGTGGACACTTGGCTACGTACCGGCCACTGGGCAGAATAGTGGTTTCGTGGGCACTTGGCTACGTATTGGCAAATGGGCAGAATAGTAGTTTCGTGGACACGTATACTTACTGTAGTGGCAGATGTGCAGAATAGTGGGCTTATGGTCCACTGCCTTTGCTGTAAACTGAGGCTGGGCATAATAGTGGGCTTATGGTCGACTTCCTTTGCTGTAAACTGAGGCTGGGCAGAATAGTGGGCCTATGGTCCACTGCCTTAGCTGTAAACTGATGCTGGACAGAAGAGAGGGCTTATGATCAACTGCCTTAGCTGTAAACTGATGCTGGGCAGAAGAGAGGGCTTATGGTCAACTGCCTTTGCTGTAAACTGATGCTGGGCAGAAGAGAGGGCTTATGGTCAACTGCCTTTGCTGTAAACTGATGCTGGGCAGAAGAGTGGGCTTATGGTCAACTGCCTTTGCTGTAAACTGATGTTGGGCACATAAGTGGCCATATGGTCAACTGCTCTTGACATAAACTGATTGTGGGCAGAATATTGTTTTCTTGGACACTTTTATACTGTAGTGGCAAATGGGCAGGATAGTGGTTTCGTGGACTTCTTAACAGAAAGGTGCACCGAGGTAAAACTTGTTTTACGGTGCACGGGGCGACGTCTGGATCGAGTGTGGGTCACTTCCGGAAAGGAATACTGATGACCACGAAGCCATTATGTCCGTAGAATGGGATTAATCTAAACTGGGACATCCGCATCTCTGCTCCGCGGTGGGCTGCGGCGTCGAAACGCGCGTACCTGTTCACGCCTCGACTCACTCCTCTGGGAACGCAAGTTTGAATAAGATCCGAGAAAGTCGAACATTTTCGCCGGAAAAACTCAAAGGGAGTTTTTTCGGCGAAAATTTGCAACTCGCTCAGATCTTTTCCAAACTCGGGATCCCGAAGCAGCGGGTCGAGGCGTGGACAGGAACGCACGTCTCCAGATCCTGAACCGCCGCGGAGCAGAGATACGCAGGACCCACTTCTGGTTTATCCCATTGTACGATATAATGGTTTCACGGACGTCGCAATTTCGAGTCGGAAAAGCGTCCGTCGCACTGCCGTGGGAATGCCGATCAACGTAATACGTTTCTCGACCCTCTGGGATGCATTTTCGCGAATGGGCAGAATAATGGTTTCGTGGACACATAGCTTTTGTAGTGCCAAATGGGCAGAATAGTGGGTTCGTGGACACTTGGCTACGTACCGGCCACTGGGCAGAATAGTGGTTTCGTGGGCACTTGGCTACGTATTGGCAAATGGGCAGAATAGTAGTTTCGTGGACACGTATACTTACTGTAGTGGCAGATGTGCAGAATAGTGGGCTTATGGTCCACTGCCTTTGCTGTAAACTGAGGCTGGGCATAATAGTGGGCTTATGGTCGACTTCCTTTGCTGTAAACTGAGGCTGGGCAGAATAGTGGGCCTATGGTCCACTACCTTAGCTGTAAACTGATGCTGGACAGAAGAGAGGGCTTATGGTCAACTGCCTTAGCTGTAAACTGATGCTGGGCAGAAGAGAGGGCTTATGGTCAACTGCCTTTGCTGTAAACTGATGCTGGGCAGAAGAGAGGGCTTATGGTCAACTGCCTTTGCTGTAAACTGATGCTGGGCAGAAGAGTGGGCTTATGGTCAACTGCCTTTGCTGTAAACTGATGTTGGGCACATAAGTGGCCATATGGTCAACTGCTCTTGACATAAACTGATTGTGGGCAGAATATTGTTTTCTTGGACACTTTTATACTGTAGTGGCAAATTGGCAGGATAGTGGTTTCGTGGACTTCTTAACAGAAAGGTGCACCGAGGTAAAACTTGTTTTACGGTGCACGGGGCGACGTCTGGCTCGAGTGTGGGTCACTTCCGGAAAGGAATACTGATGACCACGAAGCCATTATGTCCGTAGAATGGGATTAATCTAAACTGGGACATCCGTATCTCTGCTCCGCGGTGGGCTGCGGCGTCGAAACGCGCGTACCTGTTCACGCCTCGACTCACTCCTCTGGGAACGCAAGTTTGAATAAGATCCGAGAAAGTCGAACATTTTCGCCGGAAAAACTCAAAGGGAGTTTTTTCGGCGAAAATTTGCAACTCGCTCAGATCTTTTCCAAACTCGGGATCCCGAAGCAGCGGGTCGAGGCGTGGACAGGAACGCACGTCTCCAGATCCTGAACCGCCGCGGAGCAGAGATACGCAGGACCCACTTCTGGTTTATCCCATTGTACGATATAATGGTTTCACGGACGTCGCAATTTCGAGTCGGAAAAGCGTCCGTCGCACTGCCGTGGGAATGCCGATCAACGTAATACGTTTCTCGACCCTCTGGGATGCATTTTCGCGAATGGGCAGAATAATGGTTTCGTGGACACATAGCTTTTGTAGTGCCAAATGGGCAGAATAGTGGGTTCGTGGACACTTGGCTACGTACCGGCCACTGGGCAGAATAGTGGTTTCGTGGGCACTTGGCTACGTATTGGCAAATGGGCAGAATAGTAGTTTCGTGGACACGTATACTTACTGTAGTGGCAGATGTGCAGAATAGTGGGCTTATGGTCCACTGCCTTTGCTGTAAACTGAGGCTGGGCAGAATAGTGGGCCTATGGTCCACTGCCTTAGCTGTAAACTGATGCTGGACAGAAGAGAGGGCTTATGGTCAACTGCCTTAGCTGTAAACTGATGCTGGGCAGAAGAGAGGGCTTATGGTCAACTGCCTTTGCTGTAAACTGATGCTGGGCAGAAGAGAGGGCTTATGGTCAACTGCCTTTGCTGTAAACTGATGCTGGGCAGAAGAGTGGGCTTATGGTCAACTGCGGAAACATGGTCTTCACGGAAACATGGCTACACAGTGGTATACCGGACAACGCTATTGAGTTAGCGGGCTACAACACACAACGGGCGGATAGAACGGCAGAGGATTCCGGTAAGACAAGAGGAGGTGGATTGTGCATTTACATCAACAAAGCTTGGTGCACGAACTCTGCACGAACTGTCGGGAGACACTGCTCGGCTAACCTTGAGTTTCTCATGGTTAAATGTAGAATGTTTTACCTGCCACGGGAATTCACTTCTACCATTATAACGGCAGCTTATATTCCACCGGATGCTGATGCCAAGCTTGCTATGAAAGAACTTCATGCAGCCATCAGTAAACAACAGACTGCTCACCCAGAGGCTGCATTTATTGTTAACTCAAACTTAAAGACAGTGCTCCCTAAATTTCACCAGCATGTTTCCTGCCACACAAGAGGAAACAAAACTTTGGACCATGTCTACACAAACATGGCTGAAGCTTACGCCGCGACCCCCCTCCCCCACCTGGGTCAATCTGATCACCTTTCTTTGTTCCTCACCCCCAAGTACATTAACCTCATTAATCGTGTGAAGCCATCAGTGAAGACCATCAAGGTGTGGCCTGCGGGGGCAGACTTTACACTCCAGGAAAGGTTTCTACACACAGACTGGAGTCTGTTTGCTTCTCAGGCCACCAGTGGCTCTCACACGGACATCAACAGTAACACCTCCTCTGTATTGGACTACATCAATTCCACCATTGACAGTGTCACAACCCTGAAGCAGATCACCACGTACCCTAATCAGAAGCCATGGATGAACAAGGAAGTGCGCCTCCTGTTGAAAGCACGCAACACTGCCTTCCGAGCGGATGATGCACAGGCCTATAGTACTTCCAGGGCAAATCTGAAGAGGGGCATCAAAAAGGCCAAACACTGCTACAAGCTGAAGCTAGAGGAGCATTTTTCCAATTCTGACCCTCGACGCATGTGGCAGGGCATCCAGGCCATCAGTGACTACAAACCCAAACACTCCACCCCCATAGCCACAGATGTCGTCTTCCTGAACGAGCTTAATGACTTTTATGCTCACTTTGAGAGAGACAACAAGGAAACAGCTACCAAGCTCACACCCTCTGCTGACCACCCAATCATCACACTTAACTCCACTGATGTTCACACTGCACTAAGCCAGATCAACGCGCGCAAGGCTGCTGGTCCAGATGGCATCCCTGGTCGCGTACTCCGGGCATGCTCAGAGCAGCTCGCTGGGGTCTTCACGGACATCTTCAACCTGTCCCTCTCCCAAGCAGTGGTTCCAGCATGTTTTAAATCCACCTCCATTGTGCCCATTCCAAAAAATTCTAACCCGACGTGCCTGAACGACTACCGCCCTGTAGCACTCACACCCATTGTTATGAAGTGCCTTGAGCGGCTGGTCCTGGCACACCTAAAGGACTCTCTACCACCCACACTGGACCCATACCAATTTGCCTATCGAAACAATAGGAGCACAGATGATGCAGTGTCCATGGCGCTGCACTCTGTGCTCACACATCTGGACAATAAGGACACTTATGCCCGTATGCTGTTCGTAGACTTCAGTTCTGCTTTCAACACTGTCATCCCTTCCAAGCTAATAGTTAAACTTGGAAACCTAGGCATTACCAACCCTACCTGCAATTGGATTATGGACTTCCTGACGAACAGGCCTCAGCTTGTTAGGTTAGGCCCCATCTGCTCCACCACCACCACCCTCAACACTGGTGTACCACAGGGCTGCGTACTGAGCCCCTTTCTCTACTCCCTTTTCACACTCGACTGCAGGCCTTTGAACGGATCTAACTCCTTCATCAAGTTTGCAGACGACACAACAGTGATTGGTCTCATCAGCAACAACGATGAGACTGCATACAGGGAGGAGGTCCGGCACCTGGCCACATGGTGCTCAGACAACAACCTGCTCCTTAACACCTCCAAGACAAAGGAGATCATCGTGGACTTCCGGAAGGCGAAAGGAGGCACACACGACCCCATCCACATTAATGGGATGGCTGTTGAACGTGTTTCCAGTTTTAAGTTCCTGGGGACTCACATTTCGGAGGACCTGTCCTGGACCACCAACACCTCATGCCTGGTCAAGAAGGCTCACCAGCATCTCTTCTTTCTGAGGACACTGAAGAAGAACCAACTGTCTTCAACTATCCTGGTGAACTTCTATCGCTGCACGATAGAGAGCATCCTGACCAACTGTGTCACAGTCTGGTACGGGAACTGTTCTGTTGCTGAGCGCAAGGCACTGCAGCGGGTGGTAAAAACAGCCCAGCGCATCACAGGGACTACACTTTCTGCCATTGAGGACATCCAGAAGAAACGCTGTCTGCGTCGAGCTCGCAGCATTCTCAAGGACTCCTCTCACCCCGCTCATAGACTGTTTACTCTCCTGCCTTCCGGTAGGCGCTTCCGGTGCCTCCGGACAAGAACCAGCAGACTAAGAAACAGCTTTTTTCCCAGAGCTGTTTCATTATTGAACTCTGCCCCCCACTGATTCCTCTACCTCTCATACCTTTAACTCCAATGCTGCTACAACATTGTTTACATTGTTTACATTGCACTACAGGGCTGCATGCATGACTGAACTGTACACACCAGTACTTCATGTTATCTGCTCTACCGGACTGTTTACACACACACAGCATCATTTGCACTCTATACTGCTCACTTGCACACCAGGAATATTTAACTGAATGCTCATTTGCACCAATGGACCACTTGCATAACTGCACTAACCTATATACTGCACAGTAATTCTATTAACTACTCATCTATTGCATTGTAACTTCAATAACTGCATTAACTAATCTACTGCACGGTAACTCTATTAACTGCATTTACTCATCTTTTGCACTGTAACTTCAATAACTTCATTAACTAATCTACTGCACGGTAACTCTATTAACTGCATTTACTCATCTATTGCACTGTAACTTCAATAACTGCATTAACTAATCTAATGCACGGTAACTCTATTAACTGCATATACTCATCTTCTGGACTGCAACCTATTAACTGGATTAACTCGTATACTGCACCGTAACTTTAATAACTGCATTAACTTCAACAACTGCATTAACTTACCTATTGCACTGCAACTTTACAGTTTTTTACAATTGCTATGACAGTTTTTTCAATACATTTAACAAGTTTCCTAAACTCTTAACGCACCAACACACCTAAAACACTCAATTGGTAAAACGGTTAATTTCATGCTCATAATCACACATTGTAAACTAAACTCCAAAACTAATTTTCAAAATACAATAATTCACTAACACAATACACTATGTCTAACAAAACACTGCAAACATGTTTCAAAATCAAATAATTATTCAAAACACTAACACATGTTCTCTTCCAACAGGAACATTTAGTCAATCATAACACAATGACAAAAAAAACATTAACATCAGCTGAATTTACAGAAACTGCATTATTTTATGTGTCAGGTCTGCCCTTATACAATAGACAGTTTATTGTATTGATCATAGATTGCGTTTTGCACTGTAGTATCTTTTGAAGCCTCTCTACGTGTTAGTTTTGTTGGGTTTAGTAAATGCATGCATTTTGTTTCTTTTGCTGCAGAAATATAATACAAAAATGAATGACCATCTCAGCGTAGCTTTATAGAATGCACAGTTTATGAAAAAAAAGACAGAGACATAATTGCTGCAGTAAAGACTTTATTTGAAAAAGGACATTACTGCAAGATATACAAACAGAAAAAGCACCGGAATAATAATAATAAAAAAGTAATCTTCTAATCTGCTCGGTCTTCTGCATTTGGCCACATGTTCTCATCCACATCACACCTGATATCTTCTCTGGCAAGGCATCTTGGGAAGAATCTTTTGGCATGCCTTATCCACCCTGGCAGTGTTCAGCTGTGATGTCTTGGCATGCAGCATCCATTGCATCCAGGAGGGACATTTGGTCATGTGGACGATGGTCAAAAACCTTCCATCTCCAGACCGAGAAAAACTCCTCAATGGGGTTGAGGAAAGGGGAGTAAGGAGCAAGGAAATGGGACATCATCCTTGGATGGGCGTCAAACCAGGCTGTGACTAAACGGGAATGGTGGAATGCCACATTGTACCATGTGATCACATATATTGGCAAGTGGTCTCCCTCCTGTCACCTTTCTACCTCTGGCACCAGTCTTTCGTGAAGGTCTTCTAAAAACAGGAGAAGGCGGTCGGTGTTGAAGG
Organism: Barbatula barbatula; assembly: GCF_947034865.1. Lineage (NCBI taxonomy): Eukaryota > Metazoa > Chordata > Actinopteri > Cypriniformes > Nemacheilidae > Barbatula > Barbatula barbatula. The sequence continues at coordinate 12,918,093 of NC_136768.1, forward strand.
GGACAATCTCACATTTTTGCAGGAGAGCAAGAATGAGTTTTTTAGGCTCAAGATGTTTGAAGGACTCGGCGTGGCAGTTAACGGTCCGTTAGACAGATCGGCGTTCAAAGGAAACCTCCCCGTCGGGGAATCGAACCCCGGTCTTCCGCGTGACAGGCGGAGATACTGTCCACTATACTAACGAGGAACACCCGTCTTCTGCACAGCATGCACGCGGCCACCCGTTCGGAAGGGTTCATTCGCTCCTGTCTTGCCAGTCAGTGAAGGGACTCTGTTGCTCGATGCAGTGGTGTGGGCTTACAAGACCGTGTTCAGTGCATTTGGAAATTCAGCAAGCCGGCACCTACTCGTCTGCGTTGGTATAGGGATGACAATAGCTGAATTCCACCCAAGACTGAGTTCACCCTTAATTTTGGCAGCCTGGAGATAAGCGTGGTGCGCTGCATCCACACTGAATGGAGGGCGGCCTGGAACTCACCAGTCGCCTGACTGCTTGCTGTGAAACGAGATGTATAATTACCTTGTTTCGCCACAGTACTCGTGCTTGCTAAGGCAGCACGTATACTAAAATTGGATCGATACAGAGAAGATTAGCATGGCCCCTGCGAAAGGATGACACGCAAATCCGTGAAGCGCTCCATATTTATTTCCATTTACCTGCTTTGGATGGTAGTGTGTCAAGCAGGTGTTGTAAGCCCACACCACTGCATCGAGCAACAGAGTCCCTTCACTGACTGGCAAGACAGGAGCGAATGAACCCTTCCGAACGGGTGGCCGCGTGCATGCTGTTCAGATGTCGGGTGTTCCTCGTTAGTATAGTGGACAGTATCTGCGCCTGTCACGCGGAAGACCGGGGTTCGATTCCCTGACGGGGAGGTTTACTTTGAACGCCGATCTGTCTAAAGGACCGTTAACTGCCACGCCGAGTCCTTCAAACAGCCCAAAATACTTCTTCGAATTCTTCATAAAGGACAGTTAACCGCTGTGCCAAGTCCTTTAAGACAGAACGGGATTCAATACTGTCCACTATACTAACGAGGAACACCCGTCGGCGGCCAAGCGTGAACGCGGCGACCCCCACGGACAGGTTTTGTGCGAACAAAGCAGCTCGGGTGACGTGGTCTGGTCATACAACACGGAGCAATTCCAGACATGGGCCTCAAAAGGGGTTCTGATTGGAAGACCCATAAAAGAGAATGCTGTGCTGGGAGGTCCCACCGAGATTTTAACTCAGATCGCTGGATTCAGAGTCCAGAGTGCTAACCATTACACCAAGGAACCCTGTTTCCAGTGGTTTTAAGCCCCGCTAGGCGCACAAGAAAAGGCCACCCGGTCCAGGGTGCACAAATATCTCTGCGGTAAAGCAATGCACAGGCAAAGACTTGCCGACCTTCAGTCTAACACTCTCCCAACTGAGCTATTTCGGCCACATCATCTGTCTTGTGCAAAGGCTCAAACCGTTGGGCAGAAGCAATTCCAGACATGGGCCTCAAAAGGGGTTCTGATTGGAAGACCCATAAAAGAGAATGCTGTGCTGGGAGGTCCCACCGAGATTTGAACTCAGATCGCTGGATTCAGAGTTCAGAGTGCTAAGCATTACACCATGGAACCCTGTTTCGAGTGGTTTTAGGCCCGCTAAGCTCACAAGAAAAGGCCAACCGGTCCAGGGTGCAAAAATATCTCTGCGGTAAAGCAATGCCTGGGCTTGAAAAATCTCTCTGCCCAAATGTGCTTTACTGCGGGTGTTTGTGTATAGAGGCGTCTAGTACGCGAAAAAACGTAGAAGAATTTCAATCGTGCGCCAACAAGCTAGTAGAAAGGCTCAAACCGTTGGGCAGAAGCAACTCCAGACATATTGGATGCCCTGTTTAAGAGAATGCTGCGCTTAGAGGTCCCACCAAGATTTGAACTGGGATCGCTGGATTCAGAGTGCAGAGTGCTAAACATAAGTTGAAAGGCTAAAACCGTTGGGCAGAAGATATTCCAGACATGGGCCCCTCAGAAGGGGTTCTGATTGGAAGCCCCATAAAGGAGAATGCTGTGCTGAGAGGTCACACCGAGATTTGAACTCGTATCGCTTGATTCAGAGTCCAGAGTGCTAATCATTACACCATGGAACCCTGTGTCGAGTGGTTGACGGCCCGCTAGGCGCACAAGAAAAGGCCACCCGGTCCAGGGTGCACAAATATCTCTGCGGTAAAGCAATGCACAGGCAAAGACTTGCCGACCTTCAGTCTAACACTCTCCCAACTGAGCTATTTCGGCCACATCATCTGTCTTGTGCAAAGGCTCAAACCGTTGGGCAGAAGCAATTCCAGACATGGGCCTCAAAAGGGGTTCTGATTGGAAGACCCATAAAAGAGAATGCTGTGCTGGGAGGTCCCACCGAGATTTGAACTCAGATCGCTGGATTCAGAGTCCAGAGTGCTAAGCATTACACCATGGAACCCTGTTTCGAGTGGTTTTAGGCCCGCTAAGCTCACAAGAAAAGGCCAACCGGTCCAGGGTGCAAAAATTTCTCTGCGGTAAAGCAATGCCTGGGCTTGAAAAATCTCTCTGCCCAAATGTGCTTTACTGCGGGTGTTTGTGTATAGAGGCGTCTAGTACGCGAAAAAACGTAGAAGAATTTCAATCGTGCGCCAACAAGCTAGTAGAAAGGCTCAAACCGTTGGGCAGAAGCAACTCCAGACAGATTGGATGCCCTGTTTAAGAGAATGCTGCGCTTAGAGGTCCCACCGAGATTTGAACTGGGATCGCTGGATTCAGAGTGCAGAGTGCTAAACATAAGTTGAAAGGCAAAAACCGTTGGGCAGAAGCAATTCCAGACATGGGCCCCTCGGAAGGGGTTCTGATTGGAAGCCCCATAACGGAGATTGCTGTGCTGAGAGGTCACACCGAGATTTGAACTCGTATCGCTTGATTCAGAGTCCAGAGTGCGTTTCCTTGCGCTTTCACCGTAGTTTCATGAAAAGCGTTATCCCCTTATTGTTGGGCGATTGTCAAAATAAGTCCTTTGCCCTGGGATTGAAAAATCTCCCTGCCCAAATGTGCTTTACTTATCATTTCTGTGTGTGTGTGTGAAATCACATTAACTTTTCAGACATGGGCAATTTGTTGTGCTTTATATTTCGCTTGGGTGTATTGCCCTTTGGCTCATTTCGTACCATTGGAAGTTGTCAGTATGAAAAGCAGCGTGTGCTACTGATACTTGACGTTAACTGAACCCTGGTTGAAAACCTGCTGATGTCTTAGTTTATCATCAGAAAAACCTTCCGTCTTCTATGTGTTTCATCGTTCCACAAGTACAGCGCTACAACCCCTCAGAAGGGGTTCTGATTGGACGCCCTGTAAAAGAGAATGCTCCGCTGAGAGGTCCCACTGAGACTTGAACTGGGATAGCTAGATTCAGAGTCCAGATTGCTAAACATTACACAATAGAACACTGTGTCGAGTGGATGACGACCCGCTAGCCGCACGAGAAAATCCCCCCGGATCGGGGTGCGCAAATAAGCTCTGCGGTAAAGTAATGCACAGACAAAGCCTTGACGAAACCCGGGAATCGAACCAGCGACCTTAAGATCTTCAGTCTAACACTCTCCCAACTGAGCTATTTCAGCCACATCATATGTCTTGTGCAAAGGCTCAAACCGTTGGGCAGAAGCAATTCCAGACATGGGCCCCCGAAAGGGGTTCTGATTGGAAGACCCATAAAAGAGAATGCTGTGCTGAGAGGTCCCACCGAGATTTGAACTCTGATCGCTGGATTCAGAGTCCAGAGTGCTAACCATTACCCCATGGAACCCTGTTCCGAGTGGTTTTAGGCCCGCTAAGCTCACAAGAAAAGGCCACCCGGTCCAGGGTGCAAAAATATCTCTGGGGTAAAGCAACGCGCAGGCGAAGCCTTGCCTAAACTGAATCAGGGACCTTTAGATCTTAAGTCTAACACTCTCCCAACTGAGCTCAAAATAAGTCATTTGCCCTGGGCTTGAAAAATCTCTCTGCCCAAATGTGCTTTACTGCGGGTGTTTGTGTATAGAGGCGTCTAGAACGCGAAAAAACGTAGAAGAATTTCAATCGTGCGCCAACAAGCTAGTTGAAAGGCTCAAACCGTTGGGCAGAAGCAACTCCAGACAGATTGGATGCCCTGTTTAAGAGAATGCTGCGCTTAGAGGTCCCACCGAGATTTGAACTGGGATCGCTGGATTCAGAGTGCAGAGTGCTAAACATAAATCTAAAGTCAAAATAAGTCCTTTGCCCTGGGCTTGAAAAATCTCTCTGCCCAAATGTGCTTTATTTATCATTTCTGTGTGTGTGTGTGTGTGCGTGAAATCACATTAACTTTTCAGACATGGGCAATTTGTTGTGCTTTATATTTCGCTTGGGTGTATTGCCCTTTGGCTCATTTCGTACCATTGGCAGTTGTCAGTATGAAAAGCAGCGTGTGCTACTGATACTTGACGTTAACTTTACCCCAGTTGAAAACCTGCCGATGTCTTAGTTTATCATCAGAAAAACCTTTCGTCTTCTATGTGTTTCATCGTTCCACAAGTACAGCGCTACAACCCCTCGGAAGGGGTTCTGATTGGACGCCCTGTAAAAGAGAATGCTCCGCTGAGAGGTCCCACCGAGACTTGAATTCGGACCGCTGGATTCAGAGTCCAGAGTGCTAACCATTACACCATGGAACCCTGTTTCGAGTGGTTTTAGGCCCGCTAAGCTCACAAGAAAAGGCCAACCGGTCCAGGGTGCAAAAATATCTCTGCGGTAAAGCAATGCCTGGGCTTGAAAAATCTCTCTGCCCAAATGTGCTTTTCGTTCAAATGGAAGAGCGCTTGTTTTGCATGCGAGAGGTAGTGCCATCGACGTACGCATTATTCGAGGCTTTATTCTCTCACCGCTTTATATAGGCTCACCGCTAAGAAAAAATGTCCTCCCACAAGCTTTCTTGCAGTGTTATTTGCATTTTCATTTAGACAGCGTGAACGTGTGCTGTGGTGCTTTTCCTTGCGCTTTCACCGTAGTTTCATGAAAAGCATTATACAACGAGCCATAGCCGATACGAGGTTACCGTGTGAACAACTCATAATTAACTATGTTTGGGGTAAGACCACATCATTTACTTTCGACCTATGCGCTGTCATAAATTGTGGGGGAAAAAATAGCTCATGGAGGGGGTACGAGGTATATGTATGTATGGACGGGAATATGGACAGTGTTTGTAAGGCGTACCAGTCTAGGCAAACCCATAGGGGAGAATGGTGTCCATCATGGAATAAGGTAATAGCATATACCGGTGGTTGGACCCCGGAAGAACCTAGCCTTTGGACCCGTACCTCTGCAAAATTTGATTTCAAAATGCAAAGAGATTACAGTGCAAGTCAAAATCCACTCACCCTTTCAATATCCACCAGAACGGGATCAGCCAATTATACAGGGGAATTTTTCCTTATAATGGGGGTGCACATGCAAGGAACAGATAGAAAAGCAGTAATAAAATTTGTTGTGGACAGTTCACCTGAGGAGGAAAGAAATGAGACAATAGCTGAGCCATTATTGGTAAGACAAAAGAATGGAAGAGTGGTAGAAATAGATTACACCATGTTAAAACCAGAAGATATGATAGAAAGAGCAACAGGATATGGGGAAAATAATTTGTGGCTGGAATGGATAATTACCACAGCCAGAGAACAGAGGTTAGATGATTGTGTAGGATGTGCTAATGCAAGACCCCATTTATATATTGAACCAGCCCCATTGTACCAAAACGATACGTGGGGTTATGAGTGTATGCTGGCACTGACACGGATGGCCAGTCCAAAAAATTGTACCACATTGGCAACAATATTCCCACCAATAACCAACCTTTCACGGGCAGGACCATTTACACCAAAGAAAGCAAATTATACCTGTTATGATATTAAACGTCAATCACCAACCAGCAACCTGGGGGAGATAAACAAGGAGTGGTGTGATCAGATAATAGTAGATAATGGGACTAGAATAGGTACGTGGGCTAGGGCAGGTTTGTATTATTAGTGTGGAGATCGAAGATTGTTTACTAGGATACCTGAGAAGGCAAAGGGAGTGTGTGCTTTGGTAAGACTGGGAGCTCCAATAACCCTGATAGGTGACAGAGCAGTCAGAACGGAATTCAGCAACATTGACTAGAAGACGTAGGAGACACATCATTACAAAGAGAGCAATAGGTTCAAGTGTAGATTTATCATTAAATAGTCCTACGTATATCGATGCTATAGGGATTCCCAGAGGTGTACCAGATGAATATAAGCTAGCGAACCAAGTGGCAGCAGGTTTTGAGAATACACCAATAATAGCTGCTCTTTTTCCAGTCACCCCAAACAAGAATGTAGATAGGATTAATTATGTGCATTATAATGTGATGAGATTAGCAAATATGACAAGGGATGCAGTAGATGGTTTAGCGGAGCAACTAGCACCAACTTCACTTATGGCTATACAGAACCGTATGGCTCTGGACATGCTGTTGGCAGAGAAGGGAGGAGTATGTGTAATGTTTGGTGATCTTTGTTGTACGAACATTCCCAATAATACTGCCCCTGATGGATCAGTGACGAGGGCGTTGGAAGGATTGAAAACTTTGTCTATCGAAATGAAGGAGCATTCAGGAGTAAATAATCCTATTGGAGATTGGCTAGATAAAACATTGGGAAGATGGAAAGCAATAGTAATGTCTATTGTGATGTCCATAGGGGTATTTGTAGCAATTTTGATTACGTGTGGCTGTTGTTGCATTCCTTGCCTTAGATCACAGTGTAATCGCTTAATAATTTCAGCTATTGAGAGACCGGAAAGCCCCAAACCATTTACAGTTTTTTTCAATCGCTAACAAGCACTTACCCATACTTCAGATACTTTTTCTAAACTGTTAACACAGACTCACACCTACAAAACACAATTGGCCAAATGGATAATTTTTTTCTCAAAAACACATTTGGTTAAATATATACTAACTCTTCATTTCAAAACGGAACACATCTTTCTCTGCACACACGAACTTTACCAAAACACTGGAAATCTGACTCAAAATGAAATTATTCTGTCAAAGAATAACACTTGTTTTCACTTCACAAGGTACATGGAGTCAATCAAAGTACACCAGGTTTCAAAATACTGGCTATTGTTGACATTACATAAACTGCATAGACTTTTATGTTTTAGTTTTACAGGTATTTGCATGCAAACCATGCAATCCACCAATTTCTTGGTTGGGAACTGTATGTCCACATGTACAGTAATGTTCACATTCAAATGCATTCCAGTAAAAAGAAAGTAATGTTTTTTTAATTTACTGTTTACTACCGGAGGTACAGTAGAAACATGGTATGATAGAACAGAAAAAGTTTTACAGTATTGCTTACAGAACAAAATATCCATGAAACACACGAGAGCATTCTGAACAAAAAAACAACAGCAAAAAGCCCAGATAAATGGGCAGGAACTAAAAAAAGCAAAAAATTACTGTATCTAATCTCTGCGATCTTCAGGGTTAGGCCACATGTTTTCATCAACATCACATCTTATATTATCCAAGGCGATGCATCTGGGATAAAACCGCTTGGTATGTCGGATCCACCCTTGGCAATCATGAACTGTGATGTCCCTGCAGCCAGCATCCATGGCTTCAAGGAGGGACATCTGGTCATGTGGCTGATGGTCATAAACCTTCCACCTCCATGCAGAAAAGAACTCCTCTATGGGGTTGAGGAACGGTGAATAGGGTGGAAGGAAGACACTTACCAGTCTTGGGTGGACTTCAAACCATGTTGTTATCGCTCGCGAATGATGGAAAGCCACATTGTCCCAGGTAATTACAAATGTCCTCATGTTTTCACCCTCCTGATCCTGCTCTGGAACCAGGCGCTGGTGGAGATCATTGAGAAAGGCAAGGAGGCGCTCCGTATTATAGGGTCCAACCTGACATCTGTGAAGGAGTAATCCTGCATTTGCAATTGCTGCACACATGGTAATGTTTGCCCCTCTCTGTCCTGGCACAACAACTGTGGCCCTTTTTCCAATTACATTTCGTCCACGTCGACGCCTTTTGGCCAGATTGAATCCTGCCTCATCTATGTATACGAATTCATAAGGGGCCTGGTTGGCCTCCAATTCCATAACTCTCTGAAACAAAGTTTATGTAAATCAAGTCATTATTGTATACCATACTGTACTGTAACCTATTACTGTGTAGGTTACCTACTTGCAAAGTGCAAAGCTTATAGAAATGGATGTTGAATTGAATATACACTATACCTGGACATATTGTCGTCGTAGCTCCTTGACTCTCTCACTGTTCCTCTCAAAGGGAACAGTGTAGAGCTGCTTCATCCGCACTCTGTGTTTGGACAATGTCCGCGTAATGGTTGTGAGGCTGATGCTATCGATATTGTCAAATATCTCATGGTCCTCCAGAATTTTAGTTTTAATTTCATGCAGTTTTATTGCATTATTTGCAACAACCATTTCTACAATGGCAAGCTCTTGATCATTATTGAGGAGCTTTCCTCTTCCCCCAGAGGGTGGAAGACGTTGCATTCTTTAAAGGGGCAAAAAATGTGACATATGCATTACTGTATGGCCTTATTGACATGTGAAGTGATAATAGAAACAATCCATGTAAAATGCAATTCTTACCTGTTGGTTTGTTGAAAGATGCGTATAATGGAGGCAACCGTTGACCGCCTCAAATTGGGCTGCACTCTTTCACCAGCCTCTCTTAGTGAAAGACCGTGGTTGATTACATGGTCAATGATAGTGGCACGAATTTCATCACTGACTACTGTTCTTGCAGGCCTTGGAATGCCACCACCACCACCACGCATTCTTACACCTCCACCTTGCCCTCTCACTGGGCCTGCTCCTCTCACTGCATCTCTCACTAGGCCTGCTCCTCTCACTGCACCTGCTCCTCTCACTGCATCTCTCACTGGGCCTGCTCCTCTCACTGCATCTCTCACTGGGCCTGCTCCTATCACTGCATCTCTCACTGGGCCTGCTCCTCTCACTGCACCTGCACCTCTCACTGCATCTCTCACTGGGCCTGCTCCTCTCACTGCACCTGCACCTCTCACTGCATCTCTCACTGCACCTGCACCTCTCACTGCATCTCTCACTGGGCCTGCTCCTCTCACTGCATCTCTCACTGGGCCTGCTCCTATCACTGCATCTCTCACTGGGCCTGCTCCTCTCACTGCACCTGCACCTCTCACTGCATCTCTCACTGGGCCTGCTCCTCTCACTGCACCTGCACCTCTCACTGCATCTCTCACTGCATCTCTCACTGGGCCTGCTCCTCTCACTGCACCTGCACCTCTCACTGCACCTGCACCTCTCACTGCATCTCTCACTGGGCCTGCTCCTCTCACTGCATCTCTCACTGGGCCCCTTGCTCTTCCTCTTCCCCTTGCTCTTCCTCTTCCTCGTCCAGACATTACAGTGTTTGTCTGTTTCTGTTCAAAAACATAACTCCTTAAAGTCCTCCTTTTACTGTATAAGTAAAAAACAACCCCTGCCACTGAGTCTAAACCAGACTGGAATCAGCTGTGGTTGGCCCAATTTACCCAACATACATCACCTGTGTGTTAATTATTCGATTGTTTGTTTATTATCAGCTGAGATATATTGTTTTTGAACTGATATCATTGTAGAAGCAGAGGTTTTTATCTTGTTTCTAAGGTTTGGAATATTGTTTTTGCTATTGTGGGATGTTGTGTGTTAGCATTCGTAAATAATACAAAAACAATCCATAATTTTGTTGGAGGTATAACTTGTCTGTTAAGAAAATGTAAGCATTGTGAAAATTTGTTCACTGACTGCATATTGTGTGAAAACGACATGAAATGTGTGAGTGGTATGGCCACAAAAGACCGATGCTGTGCTAGTTGTGTTTAGAGTTTTGAAAATGTGACAACTGGTTAGACAAACGCTTGTTAGTGACTGAAAAAAACTGTAATATGCCATTGTTATCTAGCCATAATAACAACACGGAGGACCAAGAATTTTGACCTCTTTCGAGGTCAAGAGAGGGATTATTGGGGTTACGATGTTCTATGCATTATAAGTTTATGTTTACTGTTGTTTTACTGTCAAATATAATGATATGAGCATGTCCATGTGTTGTGTTCTTATGTGCATGTTGACCTGTAGGTGGCAGTAGAGGTTGCTTCGATGAGTATGAGACGGAGAGTGAGAAGTGTTACACCTGCGACTACATGCGCTATACTATTCTGCTACTTTCTTTGTTTTAAATAAAGTATTCTTGTTTGTCCATACGCCTCCTCATTGTTACTTACTAAGGACATAACAAATTGGCGACGAGGATTATTTTTTGTGATGAGGATGGCTTCTGTTTCTTCGTTTCCCACGCCGTTTTTGCCATGTCCTGGAGATCCAGCTATCCCTTTCGACACATGGCTCCGGATGTTCCAGAATTATTTACTGGTGGTTGATGCTTCTGGAGACGGATGGCCGGTTGCACGCAGGCGAGCATTGCTTCTACATTGTTTGGGGACTGAAGGTCAGCGATTGTTTTATACTTTGCCGAATCAAGGGGATTCTATGGAAGATGCGATTGCGGCCTTGAAACTTCACTTTACTCCCCGACGGAACATCGTGGCTGAGCGCCATGCTTTCAGGAAACGAGTTCAAGCACCGGGAGAATCCATTATTCAGTACGTAGCAGCTCTACGGGATTTAGCGGTTACTTGTGACTTTTCAGTTACGCTGGACGACATGTTGCGTGATCAGCTAGTGGAGAATGTGTCCAGTCATCGGATTCGTGAGAGGTTGCTATTGGAAACGGACTTGACTCTTGAAAAAGCCATTACTATCGCTTCGCAAACAGAAGCTGCTGGTGAACAAGCCAAAGCGTTATCAAGTCATCGTTCAGTACCTGTGCAAGTGATACATGCTAAGTCTCCGTCTGCAGCTGTGCGTTATCGCCGTAGACCGCCTCCAAAACCGCCGTCTACAGCGCGTTTTTCAAAGTCTTCATCTTCTGCATCTGGTTCGTCGGCACGTGAGTGTTATCGATGTGGGTCTACGAAACACCTCGCGAACGATCGTAGTTGTCCTGCTGCATCAGCACAGTGTAATCACTGTCAAAAGACGGGACATTATTCACGGGTGTGTCGTTCGGTACAAGCTCGCTCAGTGTGTGAAATTGACTTGCCTGAAGTGCAGATACTTTATATGCATGATTCGTTGACGGATAAAATTCGGTGCACTGCTGTCATTACGACCGCGACTACTTCAGTGCCAGTCGAGCTTACTGTGGATACTGGATCGTCTGTTTCTACCTTACCGAAAATTTTGTATGAAACTCACTTCAAGAAAGACGCCCTGCTGCCTCCGTCATTGAAACTGGTGACGTACTCTTGTGATCCGATTCCTGTACTTGGATGTTTACCTGTCACTGTCTCTAGAGATGACATCACCTGCTCTACTTCGTTCTTTGTGGTTGAATCGGGTACGGCTTTGCTGGGTATGGATCTTATTAATGGCTTACATCTCCGTTTTGAAGGCAATTCTGTGCTGCCCAAGCAGATTTCTACTCCTGTCTTGCGATTGTCTGCTTTGACGCCTTCAGCAGATGTCGGTTGTGCAAAAGGCTTTGTGCACAGAGTTAAAATTTCTTCGGCTGTCGCCCCTGTGCGCCAGAAACTCCGCCGCTTACCTTTTTCGGTTAGAGATGCCGTCACTGAGGAAATCCATCGCCTTCTTGAGTTAGGCGTCATCGAGAGTGTGGATGCTTCGCCGTGGGTCTCTCCTATAGTAGTGGTACAAAAGAAATCGGGTGCCATTCGTATGTGTGTGGATTTGCGAGAACCCAATAAGGCTGTGGTTACGGATAGTTACCCTCTACCTCACATTGATGAACTATTGTCTTTGTTACGGGGAGCGAGTGTATTTTCCACTATCGATTTGGAGAGTGCCTATTTTCAGTTGCCATTGCATGACGACAGCCGTGATCTGACCGCCTTTATTACTCACGAAGGACTTTTCAGATTTTGCCGTGTACCATATGGCCTCGCTTCAGCACCCTCAGCCTTTCAAAAAATGTTGGGAACAGTTTTACAAGGGGTTCCGAATGTTGCCAATTACCTTGACGATATCATTGTCTGGGGACGTACACAAAACGAACATGACCACACACTCAAAGCTGTTGTTCAACGCTTGCAGGATGCTGGACTGAAATTGAATCAATCGAAGTGTCAGTTCAACAAATCCAGTCTGCGTTTCCTTGGTCATACGGTGAATGCGCAAGGAATTCAACCTGATGAGGATCATCTTTCTGCCATTCTTAGTGCACCTGCACCAACAGATGCAACACAACTCCGCTCTTTCCTTGGTCTACTATCAAGTCAAGTCAAGTCAGCTTTATTTATATAGCGCTTTTTACAATTTTCATTGTTACAAAGCAGCTGTACAAGAAAAAATGACTATAAGTAAAACATAAAAGGTTATGGAATTCAAAACACAGGTCAAATATCAGACACACAATAAATTCCTATATGCAGTGTTAATTAAATAAGACTACCAAATTCTAGCAGCCCCCCCGGCCAGGCAAAACAGTGCAAAACAGTATGCAAACGGTGGCGAGGAACCCAAAACTCCATTGGAGGAGAAAAAAAACCTCGGAGGGAAACCAGGCCTAACCAGGGGATTCCAGTTCCCCTCTGGCAAAAACTGCAGCCTCTGCACAAGCTCAACAGTGCTTGCACAACAAGGCAAAATAAAAAAAATTAGATTTAAAATTATCATTAATAATCTAATAGTGGCTGAAGTTTTGTAGGGACGTCACTTCCTTCGTCCAGCATTTGTCAGGTCTAGGAATGGATTGCGCCCTGCCCGCTCCGCTCTTGTAACCTTGGAACAATGAGACAAGACTGGCTGAGAGTAGAGTACTGTTCTGCACTCTTTGATGCAACAAATGCATCAGTTGTTATTGGAAGTGTCCCTGGTTCCGGTTGATCTAACTAGTGCAGCCTAGATCTTTGAAATACATACATTATGATAATCTAGTGTATGCAAGATTAAAAAGATGCGTCTTTAGTCTAGATTTAAACTAACAGAGTGTGTCCGCCTCCCGGACATTGCAGGGAAGACTGTTCCAAAGTTTAGGCGCTAGATAAGAAAAGGATCTGCCGCCTGCACTTGATTTTGAAATTCTAGGTATTACCAACTGACCTGACGCCTGAGAGCGTAGTGCACGTGATGGACTATAATACGTAAGAAGTTCTCTCAAGTAGTGAGGAGCTAAACCATGCAAGGCTTTATAGGTAATAAGCGAGATTTTAAAATTTATGCGATGCTTTATAGGTAACCAGTGCAAGGTTGACAGAACCGGGCTAATATGCTCATACTTTTTTGTACGTGTAAGAACTCGAGCTGCCGCATTTTGGACCAGTTGGAGTTTTTGTAATAGGCCTGCAGGGCAACCACCTAATAGTGCATTACAGTAATCTAGTCTTGATGTCATAAAGGCATGTATAAGCTTATCTGCATCTGATGATGACAGCATATGACGTAATTTAGATATATTTTTAAGATGGAAAAACGCAATCTTACAGGTGTTGGCGACCTGGTTCTCAAATGACAGAGTACTATCGAACATAAAGCCAAGACTCTTAGCTGAAGATGAGGGTTTTATGGAACATCCATCAATAGTTAAACAGTATTCTTGGTTGTTACGTAGGGCGGTTTTCGGTCCGATAAGTAACACTTCAGTTTTGTCCGAGTTCAGTAATAAAAAATTGCTACTCATCCACTTTTTTATATCGACAATGCATTCCACTATTCGATGGAATTGCTGTGTTTCGTGAGGCTTCGAGGAAATATAAAGTTGCGTATCATCAGCATAGCAGTGAAAGCTTATTCCGTGTCGCTTTATTATATCTCCTAGGGGTAACATGTATAATGCGAAGAGCATAGGCCCTAGTACTGAGCCCTGTGGTACACCGTACTGGACTTGCGATTTGCGTGATACCTCATTGTTTATTTTTACATATTGGAAACGGTCGCATAAATAAGATCTAAGCCATTTCAGAGCTATTTCCTTAATACCGACATCATTTTCAAGTCTATGTAGGAGCATGCTGTGGTCAATGGTGTCGAATGCAGCACTAAGATCTAGCAACACCAATAAGGAGATACAACCTTGGTCGGACGCCATAAACAGATCATTTGTAACTCTGATCAGAGCAGTCTCTGTACTGTGATGTGCTCTAAATCCAGACTGGAAATCTTCATTAATCTCATTCCTTTGGAGGAAGGAACATATTTGAGTTGAGACTACTTTTTCCAGAACTTTAGATAAGAAAGGTAGATTCGAAATAGGTCTATAGTTGACTAGTTCTCCAGGGTCCAGATGGGGTTTTTTGACAAGAGGCCTTATAACAGCCACCTTATATGCTTTAGGCACATGTCCTAATGTCAGAGATGAGTTAATAATGCTAAGTAGAGGATCTATAATTTCTGGGAGCATCTCTTTCAGAAGATTTGTAGGTATAGGGTCTAGCATGCATGTAGTCGATTTAGATGATCTAATGATTTTCGATAGTTCATCGTGATCTATAGTAGAAAATAAACATAATTTCTCCTTAGGGGTGCTGTAGTAAGTCGTTTGTTCAGCGGGTTTCGCATCTGGTTGCATAGTTATAATTTTCTCTCGAATATCTTGGATTTTATTTGTGAAATAGTTCATAAAGTCATCACTGCTATGCTGGTATACAGCATCAGAAGTCGCTGACGATTTATTTTTGGTTAATTTAGCCACTGTATCAAATAAAAACCTAGGGTTATTTTGGTTTTCTTCTATTAATGATGAAATGTAGGCGGATCGAGACGTTTTTAGGGCTTTCCTGTATTTTTTTGTACTATCCTTCCAGGCAGTACGAAATACCTCTAATTTAGTCTTTTTAAAGTTGCGCTCCATTTTTCGTGCCGCTTTCTTTAGAGCCTGAGTGTGTTCATTTTTCCACGGTGTCGGTCTGTCATTTTTAATCTTCTTTAAGCGCAGAGGAGCAACTATGTCTAGCGTTTCCGAGAAGGTGGCATTAATATTTTCAATAGTAAAGTCAAGATCTTCAACGTTATTACTCATGCTAGAGATTTGAGACAATTCAGACAAATTATCAAGAAACGCATCTTTTGTAGTCGAAGTTATTGTTCTACAATATTTGTAACTTGGAGTTTGATTTGCCACCATTGGGTATTGAAGCAAGCATGATACCAGATAATGATCTGAGATGTCTTCGCTCTGCTGAAGGATTTTAACATCGACCACGTTTATACCGTAAGACAAAATTAAATCTAAAGTATGATTACGAAGGTGAGTAGGTCCTGACACATGTTGACTAACGCCCATGGAGTTAAGAGTGTCTTTAAAAGCCATTCCTAAAGCATCTGTATCATTATCTACATGAATGTTAAAGTCCCCAGCAACAAGGACTCTGTCTGCAGCCAGTACTAGTTCTGATAAGAACCCACCAAATTCTTTAATAAAATCTGTGTGGTGCCCTGGAGGCCTATATACAATAGCCAGAATAAATTTTAAAGATGTTTTGTCCTTAGTATTAGGTATTGATGCATCAAGTACCATGACTTCAAAAGAATTGTATTTAGGATTAGACTTCTGAGAAATGCTAAAAGAGTTACGGTAAAGTGCAGCAACACCTCCCCCTCTGCCTTTTAGGCGAGGCTCGTGTTTATAATAATAATCTTGGGGGACAGACTCATTTAACGCAATATAATCATCTGGCTTTAGCCATGTTTCTGTGAGACAGAGCATGTCTATTTTATGATCTGTTATCATATCATTAACAAAAAGTGCTTTATTAGAGAGAGATCTAATATTTAGCAATCCGAGTCGTAACAGTTGATTATCTGTAATATGTTCATGTTTAGTTAGTTTAACGTTAACTAAATTACCTTTGAGAGGTTTACGCTTTATTTTATGTTTACTAATCCGGGGGACAGACACAGTCTCTATTTTATGATGTTTGGGAGAAAGTATTATCGCATGTAGTGTATTATGTGTGTTCTGCAACGTGAGACGGCAAGCAGACCGTTGGTTAAGCCATTCAGTCTGCTCCCTGACCTGGGCCCCAGTGAGTCAAGTTTTAGCATTAAGACTATGTGCCATATTTCTAGAGAGTAGAGAAGCTCCAGCCCAGGAGGGGTGGAGACCATCTCTTTTCAACAGGTCAGGTCTGCCCTCAAAACTCTTCCAGTTATTTATAAAAACAATATCATTCTGCAGGCACCACTCAGACAACCAGCCATTTAGTGATGATACTCTGCTATGTATCTCATCACCACGATAAGTGGGGAGGGGGCCAGAGAATATTACAGTTTCTGACATCGTGCTTGCGAGCTCACACACCTCTTTAATATTATCTTTTGTGATCTCCGATTGACGGAGTCGAACATCATTTGTGCCGACGTGAATAACAATCTTACTGAATTTACGATTAGCCTTAGCCAGCACATTTAAATTTGACTTGATGTCAGGCGCTCTGGCTCCCGGTAAACATTTGACTATGGTGGCTGGTGCCTCTATGTTAACGTTCCGAACAATAGAATCACCGATAACTAGGGCACTTTCAGCAGGTTTCTCAGTCGGTGCGTCACTGAGCGGGGCAAACCTGTTCGAGACTGTAGTCGGAACGTTTGAGTGATGTTTTGACCTGCGACTACATCGTCTCACAGTTACAAAGTTTCCCAGCTGCGGGGGTTGTTCAACCGGAACCGAACTGTGCGCGCTAATATTGCTCGCATCCAAAGTGTTTTCTAAGCTCCTTACATTCTTACTATCCTCAGATAAAGATTGGATGCGAGACTCTAATACTGTGATCTTCTCTGTCAGCCTAGCTATTTCCCTGCATTTATCGCATGTAAAACCCTCGCCGCTGACAGAGAAGGCTAAGCGAAACATATGACATGAGGTGCAAGTGACAATAATAAGAGAAGAAGCCATAACTCACCGGGTTTGAAGAGTAATTCCAACTTACCAAGGCTGCTCGGTGATTCTTAGTATATACGCTTTAAAGAGAAACCGTTAGCACACAAGACAGCTAGAAGGCGAGATGATATTTAGCAGTGTAAACAGAAAGTCCGCTAGCACGCTTGTGCTATGCTAACGGCGCTGAGTGTTTTGGTTTAAGATTTTCAAGTAAATAACCAGGAGAGGTTATTGAGATATCAGGATAAGTTAGCAACGACAGTGATAATTAACAATGTATGCTATGAATAAAATACACTATCCTGGTATAGTAAGTTCATTCCAAATTTCGCCACGTTCGTGGAGCCTCTGCGGGCTTGCATCAGACAGGGCTCCGATTTCGCCTGGTTGGAGGAGGCGCAGAAATGCTTTGAGGCTGTTAAAAAATTGCTTGTTCACAGCCCTGCTCTCGCATTATTCGACCCAGATTTGCCTACGGTATTATCTACGGATGCCTCTGCCTATGGCCTGGGAGCTGTTCTTGCTCAGGTTCACAAGGATAAAACAGAGCGCATTGTTGCTTTTGCGTCCCGGACATTGTCATCTACTGAACGCAAGTACTCGACCATTGAAAGGGAAGCACTTGCTTGTGTTTGGGCCGTTGAAAAGTGGCGAACTTACTTGTGGGGTCGTAAATTTCTCCTGCGCACAGATCACCAGGCTTTAACTGTGCTTTTCTCATCCAAAGGAACTGATCGTGCCGGAATGCGTATTGCACGCTGGGCAGCACGGTTAATGTGCTTCAACTATGATGTTGTTTATCGGCCTGGAGCTCAAAACAATACGGCTGACTGTCTTTCTCGTCTGCCTTTGCCTGCATCAGCTGACGATAACTTCGATGCTGAACCAGAGTTTGTGGCTTTTCTGTCTTCAGAGATGTCAGCTTTGTCGCCTCCTGAGGTTGCTTCTGCCTCTGCAGCATGCTCGGAACTGAGTGCATTGCGTGCTCAAATTGCTCGCGGGTGGCCTTCTTCTTCAACTTCTGTGGATATTCTTCTACGTCCATACTTTCATCTCCGCAACGAACTAACTGTGCAGCAGGATTATGTGTTCAGGGGACAGCGCCTTATTGTTCCTGTCGTGCTACGGCACAAATTAGTTAAGTTAGCTCACACGGGTCATCAGGGAATTGTGCGTACCAAACAACGGCTTCGTGAACTGTACTGGTGGCCGGGCATCGATTGCCTAGTTAAAGAGCACATCCAGACCTGTCAACTGTGTTTGTCCTCTGACAAAACTGCCAACACCTCAGCTGCGCCGTTGCAGCCAGTACCTTTTCCGTCTGTTCCGTGGGAAAAGATAGCTATTGATGTGGTGGGCCCGTTTGAAACAGCTGTGGGAGACTGTCGTTATGCGCTCACGTTGATTGACTATCACAGTAAGTGGCCTGAAGTTGCTTTCACTGCTTCCGTCACTACTCAGAATGTTATCGCCTTCCTGTCTTCTGTGTTTAGCAGATATGGCAATCCACTTACTGTCGTATCAGATAACGGGACTCAGTTCACCTCTGCTGACTTTTCAAAATTTCTGAAAGAGAGAGATATTCATCACGTACGTACTTCATTGTACCACCCAGCTGCGAATGGAGCTGTGGAACGGTTTCATCGCGTGTTGAAAAGCTGCATTCAGTCTGCTGTTCTGGAATCAAAGCCGTGGAAACCTACAGTCATGGAATTTCTCCAAGTGTATCGTGCTACACCTCATTCTGCTACGGGGTTATCCCCGTTTGAGTTGCTTCATGGTCGAAAGATGCGGACGCGTCTAAATGTTCTTCCTCCTTCCCTGCCGCAGACGGATGCTCCTGCTCTGTTTCAGCGAGTCTCTTTGAAACAACAGAAAATGAAAGCATACACTGATTCTAAACGTGCAGCTCGTGCTCCGGATTTTAAAGTGGGGGATTGGGTGCGTGTGCGCATTCCTACTCATGTTCCGAAAGCACATCCGAAATTTGGTAAGCCTCTCCAAATTGTGCGTAAACTGGGGTTGTGTACTTACCTATTATCCGACGGGAAGAAATGGCATGCTTCTCATCTGGCTCGTACTGTTGCACCTGTTTTGGAGGCTACTGACACAGATGCTGTGGACTTGCCCTTTCAGTTTCTTCCTCCTCCAGAGCCTCAAGCTCCTGATGTTTTGCAAAGGGTTTCTACACGTGTAAGCCGACATCCTCGTTGGATGGAAGATTACGTTACGTAATCATCTTGCATTACATGTTTATAAAGTTTGAGTAATTCATAGGTCATCTTATAATAGATTTTCATATGAATGCTACATTCTAATAATTCTTATTATGTTTAATTTTCCTAGTCTAATTGCAAGTAATTGTGTTATTTCAAAGTGTTTACTTGGTACTTTAGTAACTTTGTTATTGGGTTTTGTGTTGTTGTTCGTTAAAAACTGTGTAGACAGTTTGCTTTAAGTAATGAGGGAATATGTTGTGTTCTTATGTGCATGTTGACCTGTAGGTGGCAGTAGAGGTTGCTTCGATGAGTATGAGACGGAGAGTGAGAAGTGTTACACCTGCGACTACATGCGCTATACTATTCTGCTACTTTCTTTGTTTTAAATAAAGTATTCTTGTTTGTCCATACGCCTCCTCATTGTTACTTACTAAGGACATAACACCATGCTGTGCTGCGTTTTTGTCTTGAAAACTAGTTGGCAGGAGTGTGAAACGAGAGCTTTGAGGAATGCGGAAGCTGAGTTTCAAATAACGTGTGTGTGTGTGCGTAAATCGTATTTTCCGGCAGGACGGCTATTTTCAAAATGTTTCGCAGGGAACCAACGGTTGGGGGGAATGGAGTCAGATTAACATGTCCCGAGGTGATTGGTTCCAGAGGATTGAACGCCCGCCCAAGGAAGGGGAAGAGCCTGAAGAGAGAATCGACGTCACATATATTATAAATATATGTAACCCGGAAGTGTGTTTTTCAGTTGTTCGCTCATATATATGTTGAGAAGCAACCCCAGCTGGAAAGAAGCTTTTACATCTGATAATAAATTCTACTTATTGGGAAAAACTGTCTCTTTGACTTTTCTTCAAATTTTTGAACATGCAGGACTGAAGCGAAAAAGTCCGTCAGGGTCTAATAGATGTAGCACAAAGGAAAAAAATAGTCCAAGGGTTAAAATTGTCAAAAAGTATCTGGATAAAGAGAATATAACAACATGGAAGAAAACGATGCAATATTTTTTAAACAAATGCAGTAATTTTTTTTTGGGAGAAGACATTTTATGGATGAGAACTAAAGCTTGGATGACAGAAAAGATGCCAGATTTTTACAAGGAAATGATGAGTGCATGGGGGAATTTTTTAACCTGTGTACAACACATGCTGAGTGGTAGAGAGGATATTTTAAATCAACCATTGTTCTTAAACAAGAACATTTTAAACCAAGGGAAAGAGGTGTTTTTTAAGAAGTGGTGGGAGGTGGGAATTACAAAAGTGAGAGATGTTTTATATGAGTTTAAGGAGGGATTTTTACCTGTGCAGTACATTGTGGACACTATGGAGGAAGCAAAAGAAGAATATAGTAGACAAGAAATTGAGAATAAGTTTAAGATAATAAAAAGTGCAATACCAGAGGATTGGATAAGAAACATTAATGACATGAAACAGGGGAAACAAGAGGAAGAATTGTATGTCAGGTTGGGAGGAAAATTAAGAGTGTTTAAAGAATGTACTGTGAAAATGTTGTACGGTTTTTTTAGAGATTATGTTTTTAAGAAACCTGTTGTGAATAAATACTGGTTGCAGAAATACAAAGATTTGGAAGAAGACCACATATGGACCAATATGAAGGGAAAGATAATAGAGACAAAACTGGGGACTTTAGAATACTTAATCAGGCACAAGGCGGTTTTTACTGATGTTTTATTGACCAAAATCGGAAGA